>NW_006290686.1:872049-876317 GCF_000327345.1 Myotis davidii
GAAGCAGTCTCCTTGGCCTTTGGTTAATTATATCTTCCAATTATTGAAGCAATGATTGTTCCCATTGTGAAGATAATAGGATGGGGATGCAGAGAGGTTGAGGGACTTGTTTAAAGCCACGCAGCACAAGTAGTACAATTGGGACTGGCACCCCCATCAGTCTTGCCCCCGAAGCCAGCCTTCCTTGCCTCAGTTTCCCTCAGCTGCACTGGACATTGGAAGCTGTGCCTCCGTGGGGCTGCAGTGTTGCCCTGGGCAGGTCCAGGACGGGTAGACAGGGAGTGTGGCGCTCTGCCAGCAGCCCAGATGGAGTCTGAGACTCCGGGACGTACCTAGGCTGTCAGTTATGTGCCCAGCTCTCTGAGCATCTGTCAGGGCGTCTGATGTGTCAGGGCCCACCCGCTGGCGGTTGCTCCTCACCCTGCCCTCCCCTCCCGGAGGCCTTGCCATGTCGGTCCAGGCCGTGTCCCTCGTGTTTGGTTGAGACATGGCTACGAGGTTCAGGGTGCTGGGCTGGGTCCGCCTGGACTCCAGGGGGCTGAGGGGAGGACGATGTGTGCAGCCACCTCCTGTGCCACCCTCTGTGCCAGCCGCTGTGCGTGCAGGGGGACCAGACCAAGCGCACTCTGCCCTCCGGGGCTTCTGGTCTCGTGGGTGCTTGTGGGCCTATTCCCTGGGCTGGGGGAGGTTCGTGGGGAGATGGGAGTTGGGTTTGGGATTGGTACCGGTAAGGGCCCTTGGCTCTCATAGGGAGTGGGCCAGCCAGGGGCCCAGAAAAGGCGTCCAGCCTGAACACAGGGGTCACTAGCTCGGTAGGCAGGAGTGAGCAGGCAGACGGCTGGGGTCCCTAGTGGGGGAGGAGTGGCCGGAGGTGGGGGAGGGGCCCCGAAGCCCAGGAGGAGGGGCTGCGGAGGAGTGTGAGACACTGAGGTCTGAGAGGCTGTCCTGGGAGGGTCAGACTTTGGGGACTGGGAGATCATGCGATGGGTGGGGGCCTTCAGGGAATTAAGCCATCGGGATGAAGGAGCAAAGATAACTGAAGACATTTATTCCAGAAGTGCTGGCGGGAGGGGCCAGAGGGAACGACTGTAAATGATGGCTGGATGGGGCCTGGGTCGAGGTTTCCCCCTCAGGGCCGGACTTGGAGAGAGTGCTGCTGTTTTCTGCGGGTGCGGCTGGGGAGTTCTAGGGAAGGCTGGTGAAACAGGAAGTGGGTGTGTGAGGCCTGGCAGCCCAGAGCACCCTGTGGTTGTGCCCTAGGCCTGTTGGCCAGCTGGTTTGGTGTCACCTCTAAGCATCAGAAATCAGTTGACTCCTCTTCCTGCTCTGTGTGTACTTGCTGTGTGACCCTGGGCAGGTCTCTCTCCCTCTCTGAGCCTTCATTCCTGGCTAATGGGAGTGAGGATGAGGGAGGGGCAGGTGGGGATCACCTGACTCAGGGCCTCCAGGCCTCAGACACTAATGATCTTCTCACCTCTGCCCTCCCAGGTGCCCCTTGGGCCGCCCACACAGCCCTCTGCTGGCTTGTCTTGGCCTCCCCGCCCTGGGCAGCGGCCACCATGTTCTCCTGCGTGAAGCCCTACGAAGAACAGAACTACTCAGCCCTGAAGCGGGCCTGTCGGCGCAGGAAAGTGCTCTTTGAAGACCCCAACTTCCCAGCCACCGATGACTCGCTGTACTACAAGGGCACCCCGGGGCCTGGCGTCAGGTGGAAGCGGCCCAAGGTCAGTGTCTGGTCTGCATTGGAGCTGAGGCCAGCAGGCCGGGACCCACCCAGGGTGCAGGGCACAAGGGGGAGCGGGGTGGGGGGGGATCCCGAGGCCTCAGGTGGCCGAGAAAGTGGAGGGGCTGATGCTGGGCCCTCCTGCTGTGGGGTTTGATGTGGATGGGGGAAGGGGGTGCCAGGAGAATGGGCCCTCCTCCCCACTGCCCTGCCAGGACTCACCCCCTCTCTAGGCCTTAGCTTCCTCTGCCCTGTCACCCTCCCAGGGTCCCCGTTGGGATAAAAATGAGGTGATGTGACCTTTCTTAGTGAAATTCAAGCGTAAGTGACGTTTAAGTCCCATTTAGTGACGTTCAAGAGCAAGGCATAAACTTTGCTGATTATGTTCATAATGACTTTGAAATAGTCATTTGCTGTAAGTGGCAAGTACTTATTACGATGATTAATCAATAATAATAACAGTAGTAAAAACTAATAGCTCTTCCTAGGGTTGTTGTGAGCAGTAAAAGAGACGGTGCCTGGGAGCCTGGCTCGGAGCCTGGCGCCCAGTCCAGACGGGGATGGCGAGTTATGTGGCATCTGGCTGGCTGCTCCCGTCCTGGCCTCTAGCTGAGACTAGAACGTGGTTAGTGGAAGTGCTTGGCCTCCTGGCTTGACTTCATCCTCTTTAACCTCGATTCCTGAGTCTGAGGGTGGGTGCCCTCAGGGCCTAGGTGATGGGGAGGCTGCTGGAGGCCACCTGTGAGCGTGGGTCCCACGGGAGGGACCAGTGCAGGAGACTGAGCCGGGCCGGAGGGCTTGGGCCGGGAGACTCCCGCTGCCCGATCATCAGAGAAGGCGTTTGCCAGGAAGGGCTGCGCAGGCCGGAGGCGCAGTGTGAAGACACGGCGTGGAACCCTCCGGGGCATCTGGGACACGGCGGTGCCTCGGGGCCTGGCTTGTGGAGGGCGGTGAGGGGAGGTGGAGGCTGGGGCCCTGGTCCTCAGGGCGGTGTGCTCTGGGGCGGCGGGGCTGTGGAAGGTGAGATGCTCTGCAGTGTGCGGGTCAGATGAGCACTAGAAAGTTCCCTCTGAGCACCTGCACGTTGGGGGAAATGAAGTTTAGTTTTCATGTTCCTCTCCTAGACTGTGATCTCCAGTCCATGCTAACTCAAAAAAGAAAACCCTGTGTATTTCCTTAGACTGAGTAAGGAAGGGAAACTGAGGCTGAGAGGGGAAGGTGGGTGCCCGGAGTGTCCAGCGAGCCATCAGCAGAGCTGGGCAGGGACCCAGGAATCCTGCCTTCTGCCCCTCCCCTCCCCCCGACAGCAGAGAAAGGGTCCATGCTGCCTTGACCTCAGCCCCAGGAGCCACACTAGAATCTCCAGAACTCCCAGCAGCCTCCTGGCGCGGCCACAGATTCCTGCCTCTTGGGCCACCGCTCCCACGCCTTTCTCTCTCCTTTGTCCGGCTTTGGGGAAGGAGGCCGGCCTCAAAGGGCCTTTGTGAGGCCTTGGGTGAGAGGAGGAGGGGGAGACACCCGAGCTCTCTGCTCTCCTCTCACTCCACCCTTTGCTGCCTCGTCCTGACCCTCTCCTGCCCTCCTGCCGTCACCCGGACATTTTTGGTCCATGGCTGTGTAGGAGGCTGGTGAGGCCTGGCTGGGGAAGTTGGGGCTCGGTGCCCTGAGAGGAGGAGATGCCAGGCTGGTGGGCTCAGCACCCCCTGCTGTGTGACCCCAGCGGAGTGTCTGCCCTCTCTGGGCCTCCCTCTGTCCCTGCCACACCGCCTCCTCTCTCACCACCGTCCTCACTGGGCTTGGTGCCTGGTCCCTTCCAGACCCTGGAAGAGGAGGAACAGAGACACCTGGGTGTGCAGGCACGTGGAGGTCCGTGTGGAGGGGGACGCGCCTGAGCCTGAGCGGGCCGGCCTCGGTGGGGGATCAGCTCCAGGCAGGCCTGGCTGAGTGGTGGTGGAGGGGGTGAGACCACGGGGACCAGGGTGTGATGGGCTGTCCCTCCGTGTGTCAGCAGGGCCTGTGTCCCGGGCGGGCTCACCCCACTGACAGGATGGGGTTTGGTGGAGCAGGAAGTTGGGCCAGGCTTGCCTTGGGCGGGAGGGGGGGCCGGCCTCGGTTGGGGATCAGCTTCAGGCAGGCCTGGCTGAGTGGTGGTGGAGGGGGTGAGACCACGGGGACCAGGGTGTGATGGGCTGTCCCTCCGTGTGTCAGCAGGGCCTGTGTCCCGGGCGGGCTCACCCCACTGACAGGATGGGGTTTGGTGGAGCAGGAAGTTGGGCCAGGCTTGCCTTGGGCGGGAGGGGTGAGGGGGCCCAGCAGGGTGACCATTAACTCCCTGCTGCTTGGCCCTCGGCCTGAGAGATCATTGCAGCTGCTGCCTTTCTGTGGAATCCCACTTCCTGGTCCTGTGACCTGACTGTTTACAAACAGAGCAAACGCCAACTTTCCCAACAGCAGGGGAGGCCCTTCTTCACTCTCAGGCGCCTCCCGCTCCCCCTCTGCTGTCGAGGGCATCGCGGCCTCTGTGTTCTTGGAGGAGCAGCTCAGC
>NW_006290686.1:876389-877800 GCF_000327345.1 Myotis davidii
GAGTGAAGAGGCTGGTTTTCAGCCAGATGGACTTGGCCTCACGGGAGGTGTCGCCTTGAGCAGTCACTTCCCCTCCCTGGGCCTCAGTTGCCTCATCTGTAAACGGGGAGAGTAATTCTCACTGATGGTGATTTCTGGGGGTTGTCATGACTTGCAGCATCTGTGGGGTCTGACACTGGGGTGGGGGCAGATGACAAACTGGCTCCCCTCTCCCCCACCTGATGGGACCCAGGGCTGGCCCTGCCCGAAAAGGCCCATCTCTAATGGGCTCTACAGGTGGGCCTGGTCCTCTCAGTCCCCACCCAGGGTGTCCCCACCCAGGGCACCTGCCTTGGGCTCACATCCCCCTTCTCCTCCTCCTCCTCCTCCTCCCCCAGTTTCATTGTTTCTTTGTTCCTTCCAGTTCAGTGAACACCTGCTGGCCGCCCCCAGGGGACGGGCTGGGGAGAGGAGAGGAGAAGGGGACATCAGCTTGTGACTCAGGGGGAATCCCCATGTGAAGGGGTGTATGTTTCTTTCTCTCAGGCCCAGAGCCTTTAGCAGAGACCCCTTCTCATCCCTGAGGAGGCAGAGTGCCCCCCACTCTCTAGCCAACAGCCTGCACCCTCACCTCTGCAGGGAAGCCTGCAGGCACCTGGGTGGGACCAAGGATGGCACTGGTAGGGGTCCTACAAGCAGCTCTTAGTTTTGGAACCTCCCGGAATTCTCCCAAGGTGGCCTGCTGGTGCCCAGCCCCCTGCCCGGCTCCTGCCCATCGTTCCAGCACCTGGAGAACCCCACTCCCTCGCCGTGCTGAACAGTAGTCCCTTTATGCCATGAAGTAGGCGGTTTGCACCAAGGCCAGCCACCTGGGCCTCTGCCCTGCCCAGGAACGATCCCCTTCATGGCACAGGGGCATGGGATTGCTGTGGGCATGGGGTGGGGAGGCAAGTCTGTTGCAGGGATGGGGGGTGGTTGTTAAGGTTAGGGCCTGGCCAGCATGAATTGGTGGTTGAGCATCAACCTGTGAACCAGAAGGTCGGGCTCGATCCCCAGTGTGGGGCGTGCAGGAGGCAGCTGATCCATGATTCTCTCTCATCATTGATATTTCTATCTCTGTCTCCCTCTCCCTTCCTCTCTGAAATCAACAAAAATATATTTTGAAAAATAATAAATGAATTAAATAAAATTAAAGTGGCATTGTTAGTGCTACCAGCCTCCATCACGCTGTAGCCATAGGTTTTAGAGTCAAAGCCACAGGGGGATGAACCATTTCCCATTCATAGACATTCTGCCTCTACAAGAGGACACAGTCTGGAAGGTTTTATTGGTGTACGAGTTAGTTACCTTGTAGCAGAATCAGGCACGGACTTGTTAGGAAGAAGACAAGGCAGTGGCTTCTCGGGAAGATGAATGTTCACAAAGAAATTAT
>NW_006290686.1:880884-884256 GCF_000327345.1 Myotis davidii
GGAGGGGAAGGGGGGTGAAGGCATGTGGAGGGGAATGGAGGTGAATGCATGTAGAGGGGAAGGGAAAGGAGGGGAGGGGAGGGGCCCTGGGCCCGCTGCCTGCTGCATTCCTGTGGGCACGCCGGGCCTGGCGGCCGGGCGAGGGGGGTGAATGCATGTGGAGGGGAAGGGGGGTGAAGGCATGTGGAGGGGAATGGAGGTGAATGCATGTAGAGGGGAAGGGAAAGGAGGGGAGGGGAGGTGCCCTGGGCCCGCTGCCTGCTGCATTCCTGTGGGCACGCCGGGCCTGGAAGCCGGAAGTTCTTGCTGCGCCGCTGAGGGAGGTGGTTATGGGCAGTGACCTGTGTTGGTGGAACTGGTCTGACGTCCTGGGCGGGGCTGAGAGGGAACCGCAGGTGCAGCAGGCGGTGCCCCAGACGGAGCCCGGCTAGCCCAGGGCTCGCACAGGTGCCTGTCCGGTCCAGTCCTGCACGCCTTCCCTCCAGGGCTGCTGCTGAGCCCCAAGAGAGGGAAGGGAGCACAGGTGGCCGGGAGCCTGGGGGAGGATGGGGGCAAAGGTGGGGGCGGTCTGGAGGCTGTGGCACAATTGTGTTTGGGGGGATTTGGAATCCTCATTCCCCCCCAGAGCCTCCCTGCCCACCAGCGCTTTCCGTGCCTGCTCTGTGGGGGTTGCCACCTCCAGGCAGCCTCCTCTGAGCTCTCTGCTCGGCTGTCACGGCTGTGCTCACGTGGAGGGTGTTAGTCGGATTTCTCCTCGTCAAGGGCCCTGCCTGTGGCCTGGGAGCCTCCCTGTCCAGCTCTGTGTCTGTGCCCAGTTGATGGCCCAGGACAGGTGGAAGGAGAAACACGGGCCTTGGGAAGCCCGGCCCTGTGGTGGTGAGGGGGAGGGTCTGGGCTGCCCTGACCCCTTGGTCTCACTGTCACATAGTGACACCCCTAAACGAGGCTTAGGGTGTGTGCGGGTAACAGTGAAGGGAGGGTGGTGCTGTCAGTCATAAACCCTAGCCCGCCGGCAGGCTCTGGAGCTGACTGCCTGAGTTGGAATCTCAGTTCACCTCTTCCTGTGTGGCTCTGAGCAAGTGACTTAACCTCTCTGTGCCTTGGTTTCCTCGTCTGTGAAGTGGGGATGCTAACAGTACCCCTCTGGCTGGGTTGTTTTGAGCAGGTTCCCAGTCATTGTGAGCACTTCCTGTGACTATTCCATTCAGGATGCCCGAGATGGCCTCTGGGACCCAGGTGCTGCCTCCCCTCAAGTGGTTTCTCTAGGTTAGAGCTGGCGAACCCGAACTCTCCCAGCAGTGGGAACACTCCCAGACCTCCGCCTCCTCTCTGCTCCCTCCCAGGCTGTGGATTTGCATCAGACCCATTTTCTGCTACAGCGAGTCAGGGCAATGCTGGGCCTGGAACCCAGGCCTCCTGACTCCTGAGCTCAGTCTGTCTTTCTCCCTCTCTCTCTCTCTCTCTCTCTCTTGCCCCCCCCCCCCCCCCCCCAGGAAAGTCTGGAGCCAGAGCCCTGTTCTGGGGTGACAGGACCAGGCTTTGTTGCTCTGTGGGGAGGAGAGTGCTGGGTGGGGAGCCCAGCAGACCGAGGTTCTGTCCCATTGGTCCACTTACTTGGCTCGTGACTTGAGCATCATCGTCTCCTGGGCCTCAGTGTCCTCCTCTGTGGAATGGGCAGTCATGTCTTTGTCCAGGGCACTGGCTGGGAGGATCTGACGGGAAGGAGCGCTTGGGAAGTCACCTCTGCTGCAGCCCTGGAGACGCCAGGCTGCAGTTGTCTCTCCCCGGGTGGGCTGTGGCTGCGGTCATCCAGATAGGAAGCCCTCCCAACCCCTGTCCTGCTGGTCCTTCTGGACCCCAGGGAGCAGGGCTCAGAGCGCGGCCTGGGAGGTAAGGAGGCAGCAGGAAGGGAGGTGAGACTTCTGATGGCTGCCTCACTGGTTCCTACGACCTGGGGCAGCTTTCCTGCAGTCTGTGCTCTGGGAAAGCCGCCTTGTGGCTGGTCCCTGAACTGGTCACTCTGAGGTCATATCTGGAGCCGCTCATATCCTCAGAGGAGTTATGGCCCTCGATCTGGCCCGCAAAGCACCACCCTTCCCCAGGCAGAGGTGGCTACAGGGCTCCCCGACACCTTAGTGGGAAGGGATAGCCCTTTGCCCATGTTCCCTTACCTCCTTTGCACAGGACAGGAAACAGGGGCTCAGAGAGGTTGAGCCACTGGCCTAAAGTTGCACAGCCAATGGTAAATAAGTGGGGAGCAAGAACTTGAATTCTGACTTCCTGACTCTGGAACCCTCTGCTGGCTGCTTTTGGTAGGACCTCAGGAGCTCTATTGTGGTTGAACTAGCTCCAGCGTTCACCCGCTGAAGTGGAGGCAGGCCCATGCTGTGTGGTGGGCATTGTTCCATTTCTCTGGGCCTCAGTTTGCTCATCTGTAAAATGAGCACATTCCCCACCTCTAAGGATCATGGGGAGGACTGATTATAGTACCAGCAGGATGCCTGGCGCAGGGGAAGTATGTCTTAGTGTTTACCTCCTTCTCCCCCCCCCCCCCCCCCCCACTGTAGCCAGCCCTCCTTGGGGAGCATGCACTCCCTTTAAGCCCTGTGGGGGTGAGGATGCTGATGGGTGAGGGGGATGGGCCTGAGGTGGGCACTCTGGGAGCTCTGTGGGTGTCTGCTCAGCTCTGTTTGGCCTTTGCTTGCTGTGTGCCCTTGACAAGTCACTGCCCCTCTCTGAGCCTTCATTCCTCATCTATAAAATGGAATGACAGTGTCACACTTCTGAGGCAGAGTGAGGGTCAGATAAATAGCCTGAGGGTATGCCCACAGGGGCATGGTGCGTCACGTTGCTCCTCGCTTCTCCCGCCCTCTGCACTCATCACATGTACGTTTGGTGTGTTCCCCCCTGTGCCCTCACCCGGCTTCATGACTGTGGGCCTGTGAAGGCTGCGGTGCTGGTCAGGGAAGACACAGGGCAGGAGGAAGGTGGTGGCCCCGGGTCCAGCCCCCCGAAGTCCTTCCACAGTGTCCATTCATTGTGGAGCCTTTGGCAGCGAACAGAGTTCTCCAACCAGGGGGAGGAGAGGGCCTTCCAGGGAGCATGTGGGGAGCTGGTTTGGGGAAACCCACTGGCCATGCAGGGGGCCCAGCCTGCAGGGGGAGACAGAGGGCGAATCTTACACTCACACTGAGGCCTCCTCTGGCTTCCCGGCAGGACATCTGCGAGGACCCCCGCCTCTTTGTGGACGGCATCAGCTCCCACGACCTGCACCAGGGCCAGGTGGGCAACTGCTGGTTTGTGGCAGCCTGTTCATCGCTGGCCTCCCGAGAGTCGCTGTGGCAGAAGGTAAGCCTGGGGTGGGGCGTGGCG
>NW_006290686.1:884274-888939 GCF_000327345.1 Myotis davidii
TGGGCCCTCACTGATCAGCAGTGGGGGGTGCAGCCGGAACATGCAGGTGAGACTTCATGGGGTTTGTTCCCGGGCTGGGTGGGAGGTGACGCCGGGCTCTCCAGCGTCGGCTGAGTGTTAGACCGCCTTCCCCTCACCTGCCAGCCTACGGTCCCTGGGCAGCTGCTGGGAACCTGCTCCCACGGGGATCCTGGTGTGTTTCCTCCCCACGATGGGCCCGCAGTGTCCCTGGGCCATTTGGCAGAACACGTCCTTGAGAAATGAGCATGGTTCCAAGATGCTGATGTTCGGACCAGCGTCAGGGGGTTTAGGTTGGAAAACATGGGCGCTGGTCCTTACACTTCGCCCTCTGGTGGCAGCAGTCGGTGGTGCATCCCTTCAACCCGCCTCCTCTCCAGGGGAGGCCTGGAAGCTGGAGGAGAGGCGGGGCCTGTGCTCTCCAAAGAATGATCAACAGGGATTGCATCCTGGGCTCCCGTGCCAGCAAATACAAGTCACCGCCTCTCTCTCATCCCTGCCCTTTCCGCTCTTCTTACAAGCTCAGGTGCGAGCCTCAGGCTCACCATTTGGCTTTATAAATGCCCTCATCGGAAAGTCAGGCTACCAGGCAGCTCCCTGTCCGGGAGTCGTGAGGGTGAGAGGAGACACTGTACTTGGAGGCCGTGTGCAGTGCTCTGTGAACGGTGGCTGCCTTACCCGCGTTAGGACAGTTACTATCCGTAGATGATGATCTGGGAATTGTTACCCATCCAATCAGGAGCAGAGTGAGTTTGTTCTCATCCCCTGCGATGTCCCTCAGCCATCAGAGGGAGCTGTGCCTGTGCCTGAGGCTGAGGCTGAGGCTGGGACTGGTGGGGCCCTGCTGTCGTATCTTCTGAATGGAGTGCGACTTCTCACAGCCACCCCAGGCGGGCATCCCCGGAGCCCGGCCCCTGGTGGTCCTGTGGGGATAGGGTGGCTTCCGGCTGTAGGGCCCTTGCCAAGGCCACTGGTTCAGCCCACAGACATGGGTACTCTTGGGGTGTCAGAGAGCCATCTGTGGGATCGTTGCACTTCTGGGCCTCAAGGCCTAGAGAGGGTTGGGCCAGCACTGTTCTCGGGGTGGCACTGTCCTCAGGGCTCCAACCACCTTTTCTGATCCCAGAACAAGGCCCCCCTGCCTCTGAGCCCCACCCTCCGCTCGGTCAGGACTGGTCTGGGGATGAAGGTGGCCCAGGGATTCCGATAGTGCTGGCCTCACACTTCCCACCCTGCCCTATCGTCGTTGGGCCCAGCCACTGGCCTGCAGCCCCACAGTCGTCCTGCTGCTGTAGGCATCCTGGGGCCTTCCGTGGGGACGGAGCCTGACCTGCGGTGTCCCCCCTGGGGAGTGGTCATCTGCAGGGGGAGCCTCAGCTTGCTCCTGCCCCGGGCTCTGGTGCAGCTGCTCATCTCAGGAGTGGGGAGGGGGCCCAGCACCTGCAGGGCAGCCTGTCCTTGATGTTGTGTGACCGTGCAAACCTGTGTTTGCCTCCGGCCAGAGGTTCCTCCTGCAGAGGCTGGGGCACCTGGCCTGGCTGGAGGCTCCGAGGGCCGGAGGCTGATGTCCAGGACCTTGTGTCCCAGGTCTGTGGCTGGTGGGGTGTTCGGGACTAATTGCTCTCTGCCTCCGGGTGCCGTGGGACCAGCCCTGAGTCTGGGGAGGAGAGGTGAGGCCCTGGGGAGCTCATTACTGTGCCTTCCCTCCCTCCTGTCCCTGCTGACAGGGCCCTGTTTGTTGTCACCCCTCACCTCTGGGCCTGTTGCCCTGCAGAGCCTCCCCTGCCCCACCCTGTTTTCTCTACGGAATGGGTAGGGGCGGCCGCTCAGCCTGACCTGCACCCATGCTTTCCCCACCCACCTCGCCCAGGGGATGCAGAGCCTCCGATGCCGGCTTGCCACACCCTTGACGCACATGCCCTTTCTCCAGGATGCTGGTCCGTTACCTCGGTTCTCGATGAAGCCTGAGGCACAATGATTGGAAGCCAGCCAGGCCTGGGTTTCGTTCCGACTGGGTCCCTTGCTAGTCATGTGACCTTAGGCAGGTCGCATTCCTTCTCTTGGCCTCAGTGAAAACCTGACCTTTCCAGTCTTCAGGGCTGTGGGGTAATTAAAGGAGCCTGTGTGTGTGGGGGGGAGAGGGGGGCGGTGGGGGTAGGTCAAGCCCATGGCATAAGGGGCAATTCGCATGCGTTAAACCCCCTCCCTGTCCCTCCTCTGGGCTCTCACCTATCTCTCTGTTCTGCGGGACAACTCTTGGCGGCGAGCCTCCCCACTATGGGATCCCCTGTGGGGGCATTATATCCTCCCACCCTTGGGGCCAGGGCATGGACTCTGGGGGACCACAAGCAGGATGTGACAGTGGGTGCAGCATGTACCTACCATCACCTCCCCCAGAGCCTGGCGAAGCCCCGGGCCTGAGGGCAGGCCTAGTCCCTGCTCTGAGCCATGGGGTGCCCGGGCCCAGGAGGCAGCTTGCCCCGGCTATAGGAAGCCGCAGTGAGGGTAGTCCCAGTGGAGTGCCTGATGTCTGAGAGCGGGTGCAGGACCGGGCTGTCTTTGGTTCCATTTAAATGTTTTCCATCCCACCCCTGCCCCTGTTGGATGAGCAGTTCCCCATCAGTAGAAGCTGAACACCTGCCCCCATGCCCTGCAGGTTCAGAGAGGGGTGGGCATTCTTTGCCCTCAGTGCTGCCTCCAGACCAGACCCTCCCCATGGAAACCCCTAGGCTCATGCCATTTGCTCTCCCCCCAGCCCAGCCCACCTTACCGCCATCCCTGCCAACCAGCTACCGTGGCCTCCCGCCCAGGCACCAAGGCCGTGGTACCTCTGATTTCCCAGCCTTCCCCACCCATCCATCCACAGTCCTGCTGTGTCCCCGGGATTACTGTGCCCCTGTGCTGACACCCCAGCCTCAGTTCTTGATAACCTGTCCATCAGCCTTCGCCATCAGCGCCCTTGATCTCCCGTTGCCATGGCGGCCACAGCCTGTGCCTGGACCTGTTCTCCCTGCAGGTCTTCAGCGGAAGGATCCATCTCTCTGGCCTCCCTCCCCAGGCACCCCCCTCACTCCTCCACCCTAGTGAGCGCTCCTGTCCCTAAACTGCACTTTTGACCACGTACTCTCTTCCCATCTGTCCATCTCCTTTTTGTTGTCCTTGGTTTGGGCCCCTGTGGTCCATCACATCAACTGTTCCCTCACCATCCATCCATCCATCCATTTGTCCATTCATTCAACCAGCACTTTCTGAGGGCTCTGGTCTAGGTGCTGGCCTAGAGTGATGGACAAGACAGACATGGCCCCTGCCCCCTCGGGGCTTATGGTCTAGTGGAGAGAGAGACAAAAACTAAGCAAATGTCCAACTGAAAAGCCAAGTTTAGTGCTGGGAAGGAGAGAAACGAGGAAAGAGCAGCCCCTCCCCCAGAGTAACTCCTCAGCCACGTTGTTCCTTCTCTACTCCCCTGTGTGGGTCGGCCGACTCAGTCTCCCCTCGGTGGTTCTCGGATATTCCTGGGGAATTGCTGCCAGCAGCTCCCAGAACAGCCCCAGGGCTGGCAGGGCCAAAGGCGCTGTCCTCTGCTGTTCAGGTGGCCTGCGATCCCATGGACTGACCTGGCCTCCGTCCAGCAAGGGGCTGTGCCTGTGGTCCCCTGGGCCCTTCGGAGTGTCTCCAGGTGTGCCACGTGGGCCCGGGCCTCTGTCCTGTCGTCTGTGTGGCACATCATGGCAGCAGCTCGCCGCGCCCCACCCCCAGCTACACGCACATACTCCAGTCCTTCCATCTTCCCCCCTTTCCTGGCTAAGGCCCTGGCTCCACCTCAGGCGCAGGGGGTATGGATGTTGGTCAGATTCTTCTGCTGCCTCAGGCTTCCTGGGGAAACGAAGGATCGATACAGGTGGAACAAGAGGTGAGATTCTAGCCCTGACTGGTTTGGCTCAATGGATAGAGCGTCGGCCTGCGGACTGAAGGGTCCCAGGTTCGATACCGGTCGGGTGCCGGGAGCCGGCCATCCTTGCTGTTTCAAGGGACCTGGCATATATGGCATACTGTTCTTAATATGTTTGCTCACCTTCTTGGCACTATGTGTTTTAACCAAGGTCATCTCTCTAAGAAAGGTTGTTTCCCCAGGTACAGATTTTCCCCTGAAGTTAGGGCGGGAATAAAACCGCTTCACTAAATGCCAGGCGGGTAATTAATCTCTTTAACTACAAACAATCATGCTTAAGCTGCATAATCTTTACTCCCTGGAATGGAGATAAGAAACGCCCTAACCTTTGGAATAGAGATTGATAGGATTGGAATCAACTGGTATAAATACAGATGTAACAAGACAACAGGACACAGAACCGAGAGACAGAACCTAAACACAGAACTTAGAAGACAGAACCAAGAGACACAGAACTTAGAACACAGAACCTAGACACAGAAACCTAGACACAGAACCTAGACACAGAACCTAGAGACAGAACATGGCAAAAGATCCTGGACAGAAACTGGCAACAGAACCTAGAGATGGAACATGGCAAAAGATCCTGAACAGAAACTGGCAACAGAACCTAGAGACAGAACATGGCAAAAGATTCTGGACAGAAACTGGCAACAGAACCTAGAGACAGAACCTAGAGAGAGAACCTGGCTGCAGAA
>NW_006290686.1:889098-905086 GCF_000327345.1 Myotis davidii
AAGATTCTAGTAGGAGGGAAACCTGGGCATGTGCCTGCCAGGTGGTGCAGGGCTGAGGCAGAGCCCGAGCACAGGAATCGTCTACGACCCAGTGGTCGGCAAACCGCGGCCGCGAGCCACATGTGGCTCTTTGGCCCCTTCAGTGTGGCTCTTCCACAAAATACCGACTTCTGTGCATGGGCCACGAAGTTTCAATTGCACTGTACGTGCACACCCGCACGTGGTATTTTGTGGACGAGCCACACTGAAGGGGCCAAAGAGCCGCATGTGGCTCGCGAGCCGTGGTTTGCCGACCATGGGTCAGTGGTTCTCCGAGCACAGACCCTGACCAGAGGCAGCAGCCGGGAGACGTGCCAACGCCCAGGCCCCAGCAGAGATCTGTTCAATCAGAAACTCGGTCTCACGTCCTACAGTGTCCTGATGCTCAGTAAAGTCTGAGGGCACAGGTCTCGCTGAGAGACGGTGGCTGCGCTGGGGCCCTGGCAGAGGGTATGGTGAGGGAGGGCTCTCGGGCCGTCGGGAGGCAGAATGGAGAGGCCTTGGTGATTGGGTGTGGAGGGTGTGGGCTACGCTGAGTCCAGGATGGCTCCTAGGTTTGGCTTGGGTGACTTCAGTTCTCAAATCAGCAGGCCCTCTGGTCCTGTTGCCCCCACCCTCCTGCTGGGGTCTCCATGCTTGTCTTGCATGCCTCCAGTGACCACCTGCTCAGCTCCCAGCCCGTCCGTGGTAGTCAGGGTGGTTGCCACAGCAGTTGACATCAGCCGTCTGGTCCCCGAGGAGCCTGTCACCCTCCCGCCTGCCTGCAGTGCCTCCATTACCGCTTCTTCGAGGAGTGGAGAGGAGGCATTTGGGGACTCCCACCCTCATCCACCCCCCATTTTGAGGACTGGGTGGAGCTGGGAGGGCCCAGCGGCCGAGAGGGGAGAGAAGGAGGGGAGGGAGGAAGGGTAGGCGGGGCCCCTCCTTGGTGGCCTCTTGCCTGGTGGGCAGGGAGGCCCCAGGCCATTCGGCTCCTGGACAGCAGCAGAGGCAGCAGCAGCGCCGGGGCCATGGCAGAGGACGGGCCGAAGCAGCCGCAGATCAGCATGCCACTGGTCCAGGACGAGGCCCTGACCAAGCAGATGCGGCTGCGCGTGGAGAGCCTGAAGCAGCGCGGGGAGAAGCGCCAGGACGGGGAGAAGCTGCTGCGGCCGGCGGAGTTCGTGTACCGTCTCGACTTCATCCAGCAGCAGAAGCTGCAGTTTGAGCGCTGGGATGTTCTGCTGGACAAGCCGGGCAAGGTCACCATCACGGGCACCTCCCAGAACTGGACGCCCGACCTCACCAACCTCATGACGCGCCAGCTGCTGGAACCTGCGGCCATCTTCTGGCGCATGGAAGGCTCGGATGCCGTGGATTGGAACGAGGCCGACGCCCTGGAGTTCGGGGAGCGCCTGTCGGAACTGGCCAAGATCCGCAAGGCCATGTACTTCCTCATCACCTTCGGCGAGGGCATGGAGCCCGCCAACCTCAAGGCCTCCGTGGTCTTTAACCAGCTCTGAGGCAGCTGCCCACTGCTGCCCCCTGCTCTTGCCCATCTGCCCTGCCCCCTGCTCCCGCCCCCAGGTGTGTATTTGGGGACCTGTTTCTAGTTGCTGTCCTGTGCTCAGCGTGGCCAGGACCCCCAGGCCTGTGTCCTCCCTCCTCTCCGCTCCTAGTGCGGGCGCTCCTGCTCAGGGAGGAAGATGCGAAGGCTCTGTAGTCTAGAAGCTGAACTCGCTGCCACTGCTTGTGCTGTAGACCCGGAGGCCAGGCCAGGGCTAGTGCAGGAGGATGGAGTGTCCGTGGGCACCTGCCTTCTCTGTGCCTCACTGTCGGGAGAGAGACCGAGAGAGACCGAGGGAGACACACAGACACAGACAGGGATCTGAAGAACCAGCCATCGGCTTCCTCTGCAGACGGGGCGACGGAGACGGAGACGGCAGAGCAGCTCCTCGGGAATCCAGCCAACAGGCATTTGCTGCCCGTCCGGCCACATCCAGGCAGGTGCTGCCCCTGGCCTGGGCCTGGTGTGAGCGCCTCGGGGGCCCTCGGGACGTTTGGGCAGTGAGGACTGGTTGGCACACTGGAGGCTATTCGGACCAACCTTCTTGCTCTTCTGAGAATGACTGCAGGAGGGAGCGTGAAGGGGAGCATAAAAGTCATGCAGAGATGACCTATCTGTACATGTGCATATACGCTGAGAGAGAGAGAGCACGCTGCCTTCACATGGATATATTCTAGAGTCTCTGCCTGCCCTGTGGCCAGACCGGACCTGAGATGATCTATGATAGGACTGCCCAGCTGGCTCACGCCTGGCCCGTAGCAGGGGCTTGGTCAGCATGACCTTAGGGAGCGGGGCTTCCTGAGCTGGGAGGCTCTGAGGTTCATACTGTGAAGGGGGAAAGTGTAGTATAGGGGTTTCCCTCTGCCCGGGGGAGCTGGGTGGGAGGGGTCCAGAGCCCGGGAGCTGGGACGGTAGGTTCTAGGGCCTTGGATGTCCCCATTGGGACGTCAGCTTCCCAGCTCACTGGCCAGAGGAGGTGAGTGTGCCGCCTGTGTGCCATCTCTGGCATCTGTGGTGGAGCTGAGGGGTGGGGGCGGCCTGCCAGGGCAGTTGTGATGGCCAATGGTGGAAGCAGGCTGCAGGGGGCTGCGTGCTGTGATGGGAGGACACCGGCCTCAGGGGTCACTGGGCACAGTCCACCCACCAAACAGGGAACACAAGACACTGTTATCAGCAGACTCAGTTCTGCTCCCCAAGCCTCACGCCCCTGCACAGGCCCAACGAGCCCCCTTTGAAGGAGGGGCCTGGCCCGCCTGGCATCAGCTGAGGGCACCTCAGGAAGTGCCCCCAACACCCTGCCGCAGGCCAGTCCCGGCTTTTGTCAGGGAGGTGCCCTGTCAGGGACATGCAGTGACATTTCCCTCACAATGCAGAGCCCTCAGGGGGCAGCAGGTCCTGGGAACAGATGCACTGAGAGGTGGAGGTCAGAGCCCTCCCCACTGGCCACGGACAGCTCGCCCGCGGGCCCCCACTTTGGAGGTGTGGGTGGAAGTCTGGATTCCTCAGGTGGGAGACTGGCTGTGGTGTGGGCTACGGTCCTTTGTAACGCGGCTCTGGCCTGTCCGGGATGTGCTTAATGTCCTGGCATTGCCTGCTTTGCTTCCCCACTGACTATTGGGGGAGGCCAGGCCCCTGGGGCTGGCCCTGCCCCCTGCCTCTTTGCTTGCCTTCTCCCTGCAGCTCTGGGACCCTCTTTGGCAGACAAACCGCCTGTACCCCCACCCTGCCCTGTGCATGACCCAATAAAGCCAGTGAGCCCCGGCCTCCGTGGTGTGCAGTCTCTCGCCGTGAGCCAGCCTCCCCTCAGGAGCTCTGCCTTAGCCCCGTCCCCTCACAGCCCAGAGCACCCCTCCCCAGGCCTCTCCCACACTCCCAACGCCCCTCCTGCTGCTTCCTGGGGTGAGGCCCAGTGTGGTCAGGTGACTGGCCCATGGTCAGGCAGCAGGAAGGAGTTTAGAACAAGGTCTCCTGACACCCGCCCGGGAACCAGTGCCCCTGACGGCATTTTCTCCAGTGGCCCCAGACCAGCCTCTGTGTGGGGCCTGCAGAGCCGGGCTGAGGCCATGAGGAGGCACCTTATGGTTCAGGAGGTGGGGCCCCAGGGGATGGGTGGGATGCACCAGGCTGTGCTCAACCTCGCAGGCGGGCTGGGTGGTGCAGATGGGACAGGAGCGTAGCTAGGGGGTGGGGTTAGGCCTGGGCCCAGGTTTCACGCGACCTCCTCACCAATTTGCTGCCTGTCCTCAGCCATCTCCCAGCCTCGGCCTCTCTGGAGGGGGCAACTGCTCCTGTGAAGTCCTTTCCGCCCTGCCCGCTGACCAGATAAGACGGATATTTCACATCCCCGTGTCCCATCTGAGCCTTCCTCGGCGCTCTGGCCCTTGCCATCTCTAGCTCACTCCGTTTGGGGGCAGAGACAGAGGCCTAAAGGAGGAAGCAAAGGGCGGGGACCGGGCTCTGGGTCTGTGGCCTCTGACTCCATGACATGCCCCCTGGGATGAGCAGAGGCGATGCCTCCACCTACCCGAGAGCCTGGTCTCGGGCGAGGCTAGTTCCTTCCCAGGGGCCACGGTCAGACCCTGTTCAGAGCCCACACCGGGGGTTTTGCTTGTGAACAACCCCCTGCTTCGAAAGGCTCCCCCCAGCCAGGTTTCACATGCCTGTTGTCCACCCAGAGCCTCTGCAGAGCTCAGGCACACACCTGCGGGAGTCCAGGTCAGCCCTGCCCAGCAGGATTTGAGCCCAGCCACTTGGGTCGAGGTGGGAGTCCACTGGGACAATCCTGGGAGCATCCAAGGGCCGGGGACACCAGGGGGCGCTGTGGTGCACCCATTAGTGGGGCCCAGAGGTCTCTGAGTGATTCTGCAGCAAGTGCTGGTTCATGGGGTCGCCTGGGTGTGAGGGGGGCTCCAAATCCCACACAGTTTTTACCTCGCTGCCTGGTGAGGCCAACTGAGTGCCTCGACCTCTCAGGCCTCCCTTTTCCCATCTGCACAGGGGGCTCTGGGGAGGCTTGCTTTTCTCCTTTGTGGGGGAGGTTGCCTGGGTCACCTCGGCTCCCTCCCACCCCGAGGTCTGTGAATTGTGTGCATGCACCACACTCCCTACACCAACAGGGATGACCTCCCTGCGTGCACAGCCATCCACAGTCTGTGCAGCACCTCCCAGGCCATGATCCGCCTTAGTCCCCACAGCAGTCCCTGAGGGAGGGCAGGTAGGTGCGGGCACCAGAAAGGCGGTCCAGTCCAGACTCAGGTCCCTGCCGGGCAGCGCAGCTGGTGCTTGTCCCCGTGTGTCCCGGTCACCGTCAGCCGGGCCCTCGCAGAGGCCTGGGGATTGCCCCATCAGGAAGACACAGCCGGCTGTGGAGCTGGGCCAGGCCCTGCCCGGGTGCTGGGATCCTGGCAGGAGTGAGACACATCCTGCCCTCCAGGAGCTCCCCTCAGGGGGCAGGGAAGGAGGAGGAGCTGCCGGTGGTGCCCAAGGGGGTGTGAGGTCAGGAGGCCCCTGCAGGGTGCGGCTCAGCTATCCCCGAGGGACAGGGAGCGGGGCGGATGCCTGCAGGGAGCCACACATGCATAGCTGAGGTGGCTAATGCCTCACAGGGTGTGGGTTCTGTGGGGCCCCAGGGAGGCAGTGTGCAGGGGTGAGGTTGAGAGCACAGCACAGCCGCCCCTCACAGGCTTTGAATGCGGGGCCAGGGAGCTGGTGCCCCTGGTGATGGGGCATTTCAGCCGTAGACAGCCAAGAAGAGAGAGGCAGCCTAATGAGCTGCCCATACCCATCCCTTCATTTCAATAATTGTCAACTCACGGCCCATCTCTTTTCCTCTGCCCCCCTCCCTCCAGGAGACATCTGTATGTATAAAAGCCTAAGCAACCGTTATGACCATACGACTGGCCAGTAGCTATGACATGCACTGACCATCAGGGGGCACACACTCAACACAGGAGCTGCCCCCGGGTGGTCAGTGAGCTCCCACAGCCAGCCAACCTCCCTCGGTCTCTACCCCTGGCTGCCCCATCAGTCCAATTGGCCCCAATCGGCAGCCAGGCCAAGGGACCCACCCGGGCACGAATTTGTGCACCGGGCCTCTAGTATCATTATATTTCTGGAGGCATTTCTGAATGTTAACGACTTGTTTCAAATAAAACAAAGAACCCTCACAGTAATAAATAGCACAACTAAATTTTACACTAACTTTTTAATATCATCAAATATCCAGGAAATCTTCTGATGTACAATCTGTGCCATAAACGCGTGTGTTACAGTTTGTTTGTTCGAATGAGATCCAGGTCCGCCACTGCACCTGGCTGCTCCCACTTCACCTTTCAGTGTTTTCCTTGCCGTCTATTTCCCTCGCAGCCGCCGTCCTGTGCAGTTTCCCACGGCAGCAGGGCCCCCTTGGCTGCAATTTTGCTTTCTGCCGTTTCAGTTACCCATGCTCAACCGTGGTCCGAAAATATTAAAAGGAAAATTCCAGAAATAAACAGTTCACAAGTTTTAAATTGAACGTTGTTCTGAGTAGTGTGGTGAGCTCTTGTGCTGTCCCCTCCCTCCCGCCGGGATGTGAGTCATCCCGTTGTCCCGTGTATCCTCTTGGGGTAAGTGGCATGTCTGTTAGTCGCTTAGTGGCTGTCTCGGTTATCAGGTCAACTGTCCCAGCATCAAAGTGCTTGTCTCTTAACGGTGCCTAATGTATAAGTTGAGCTTTATCGTAGGTGTGCATGTATAGGAAAAAATGATACAGGAAAAATAGAATTTACAGTTACTAAGTATAAACTTTTCCTAAATTAATATCTCACTCTGCCTGATTTATAACTTTAGCTTTATCGTAGGTCTGTGTGCACAGGAAAAAACAGAATAGATAGGGTTTGGTACTAGCTGCGGCGTTAGACATCCACCGGGGTCTTGGAATGCTCCCTGCGGGGAGGCTAAGGCGGGGAGGGGCTCCTCTATCAGGATTTGCTGGCTTTGTTTTCATGGCTCAGTCAGGTGCAGACTCAAATTCTCTTTGGCACAACTGCTTCACAGGCGATGGTCACTCAGGAGGCGCGTCGTGTCTGGTCATCTCTCTGTTCTGTGATGCTAGAAGCCATGATTTCATAAATCCAGTGGTTGCAAAATAGTGGGCGTCTAAAACTCTCATGTCTCTCTCATTTCTTAGCTGGAATCCATCCCCAGATATAAAGCTCCCTTCGTGTGCTATTGGTCCCCCCGTGGGACAGTTTGTGCGCAAAAGGCAGCACAAACCTCCCATTCTTTCCCTGAATGTTCCAGGCTCAAAAGCACGAGCTGATTCCCTGCCATCCTCCGACAGTGACTAATAGTTTGTGTTTCATCATGAGCTCATGGCTGTGAATGTATTTGACGTGTTTTCATCCATCGAAGTTGTTATCCTTATTGCTGCTCGGATTGGCCGGCCGTTGGAGCCTCTTCAAGGTCCCGAATCCTTTGATGTGACTCCAGGGGCTTTGGTTTCTCCCTTGGTTTCGGGCTTGATCTGATGTTGTTAGGAAGGGAGTGGAGTTTGTGTGCCTGTGAGGTGCTCCTCCCCGGACAGTCTTATCCCCCTGGCTTGGCACCCCAGCAGACAGTGGGGGGCGTGGGGGAGGCTGGAAAGCTGGCCTGGGGCCCACCCCTGCCTGATCCAATGGCTGTGATGCCGAAGGGGAAGGAGGCCCAAGGGATCTCTCACTCCAGGTCTCTAGGCCCTGGAGCCTTATTAGAGCTTCTTGAGCCGCAGAGGGCTCAGAGCCAAGCCCTGGCTTTGGCTAATGATCCTCCCGCTGCCCCAGCAGGCCCTCCTGGTGCCCTGTGAGGGCTCCTCTTCCTCCCTCCTCAGCCCCCCTCCCCGTCTCCCCGCTTCGTGTCCCCTCCCTCATTCCCATGTAGTACAGGGCTTTCAGAGCGGGGAGGAGCTGAGCAGCCTGTAGTGGCCACGCCAGTGTTCTCAGCCCTGGACTCCCCGTCGCTCTGTGCCCTTGGGCAGCTCCTTGCTCCTCGGTGGGTCTCAGTCTTCCCGCCTGTGTAGTGGGGATGGCACCCCACCCTGCATGTGCCCTATTTTGTGCACAACTTTCTGTCCTGAGAGTAAAGCAGGAGAGAGTGCTGGGGGTCAGTCTGGAGCTTTTACTTAGAAAGGGCACAGAGGGCTCGGAGGGGAGGAAGGAGGCAGGAGGGATTGGCCCAGCCAGTCTCAGGCCCCCGCTGGGTTCCAGACGCTGCGCCAGGCTCCGGAGCCCTGAGTGTGAGTCCTGCCTCCCTTGCTGTGCCCCTGGGCGGCTCTGCCAGCAGTGTCTGTACACTGTCCCAGAAGACCGCAGCGAGGGTCAGGGTGATGGAGTAAACAGCGGCCCTGCGCCTGGCACCGCAGTCCTGGCACCTCCCGGGCTCCTTCACGACCGCGATGCCTCTCACTGTGCGTAGCGTTTTCATTTTCTTGGTCTTGAATGTCCCACTAGGGAGCATGTCTCTTTCCCAACATCCCTGCTGATGGTATGAGGCGTATAAACAAAAACATCTTTAATGAGCGTGGGGGCTGGGGAATGGCTTCTGGCTGAAGTCTCTGTGCTCAGGCCCGCCCGGGCCCAGGGGTTTACAGTCTCCTGAGGCGTGTCTGGCTCCCCAGCCTGGATGCCTGCGTGTCCACCCCGATCCTGGGAGTGGTTTCCTTCTAGAAGGAGCTGCACATGGTCCCGATGGTGCTCGGCCCCTCTGGTCTCCTGGTTAGCAGGGCCAGCAGGTCCCCCTGGCTCAGCAGGATAAAGGGTTTTCCCTTTCCCGCCCACCTCCTGATGCCCATGTTGCCACTGTTTGTCCTTGTCTGTGAGGGGACATTCACTGCCAGTTCTCAGGACACGTTCTCAGAAGCTGCTGCTGCCGCCCCCCAGGCCGGGCCCTGCACCCCTTCTCTCCAAGGCCCGAACGCACCCTGTGTGCCTGCTCTCCCACCAGACTGGGAGCTTCCTGCGGGCAGGGCCATGTCTGATTCATCTGGGTCCTCGGTGGCAGCATGGGGCCCGGCGAAGAGCAGTCCTCCCTGGTGAAGAATACGTATATTTTCTAGCTGTGTGACCCTGGACAAGTACTTGCCCTCTCTGAGGCTTGATTTTTTTTTCATCTGTAAAGTAGGGATGAATAATTGTAATCTACCCACGGGGGTTATTGTGGGAATGAAACTGACATGACTCATGGCACTCAAAGGCTTGCTGCCTGACATTTCCAAGATGCTCCATAATAAGAATTGTTATTAGAGTCCCGTGTAATGCCCGTGAATTTGTTCATTCAGGCAACACATGTTTACCAAGCACCCTCTCTGGACCAGGCTCTGGGCTAGGTGCTGGGGGACAGCAGTGACCAAAGACTGGTGTGTCCCTGCCTTCGGAGAGCTGACGTTCCAGGGACGGTATCAGACCTGTTCATGCCATCACATACGTGTTTAATGATAATGGGAATAAGTAGATCAGAGGAGAAGTACCAGAAGCCATGACACTGATGGACAGGGGTCCTGGCCCAGTCTGAAGGGTCTAGGAGGGCTTCATGGAGGAGGAGGGTGGACCCTAAAGGACAAGTGAGAGTCAGCTGGAGAAGAACAGAGAATGAGCCTGGAGCAGGGAGCAGGGTGGGGGTGGGGGTCGGGTCAGAAACCAGCCTGGGAGGTGGTGCAGGGGGTGGAGCACCTTAGGTGTTTTTCTAGGAATGTGGTGATCAGAAAGCTCACTCCGCTGCTGTGTGGGGTGCAGGCAGACGTGGCTGCTGATGCTGTTAGTGTCCCGGGCGGGCGAGGAGATGGGAGACTGGGCCAGGGGGTGCTGGGGGGAGGACAGGAGGAGACGGGTTTTAGCAGAACGGAGGAGCTAGGATTGGCCTGATTGAGTGGACAGGGGGAGGAGGCCAGTGTGGTTGCCAACTCCTGTCTCAGGCTGGGGGCGGGGGAGAGGGTGGGGGTGTGGCGTTCACCAGGTAGGGACTGGGGTGGATAGATGCTTGGGGGGGTGGTGGGGGGGAGCAGGGAGAAGCAGATGGAGGCACGAGGACGGGAGGGGAAGCTCATAGGATCTTAGAATGACAGCTGGAAGGAGACTAAGGGAGCCTCCAACCACTGCAGAGAAAGGGAAGGATTTGCCCAAGTCCCACATTGTTCATGGCAGAATGGGCCTCGAACCCAGTATTCCTTTCCCTCTGGAAGCATGCCCCCCATTTCCTCAGGAAGCCAGATGTGACCTCAGTGTGTCCCCGTCGTGTCTCCCCCTCCAGGTCATCCCAGACTGGAAGGAGCAGGAGTGGGACCCCGAGAAGCCTGATGCCTACGCGGGCATCTTCCACTTCCATTTCTGGCGCTTTGGGGAGTGGGTGGATGTGGTCATCGACGACCGGCTGCCCACCGTCAACAACCAGCTCATCTACTGCCACTCCAACTCCCCAAACGAGTTCTGGTGTGCCCTGGTGGAGAAGGCCTATGCCAAGTAGGTGCCGGCAGGGGCAGGAGGGCAGGTGGCCAGGCCGGGGTGGCACTGCTGCTGGGCTCCACATGGGTTCCTTTAGCCAGGGCTCCCGGCACAGAGAGGGCAGGGGCTGGTGCAAAGTCACACAGCATGCTCAGAGCCAGGCACCCAGGGCACGGCCCGCTGAGCCTATGCTGGTGAGGTGGAGGCCTGGACTGAAGGCCCTCTGGGTACCGGGTTGTCAAGTCCCCACAACCAGCCCACATCGGGAGGAATAGTTACTCCCACTTACACCAGAGAAGACGGAGGTCCAGGACGGTTTCCTGCCAGTGGCCGGGGCGGAGCCAGCACCCACATTCTGGTCGGTGCTTCTTCCCCTAAGATCCTCCCTGGAGGCCTTGTTGGGGGTGTGGTCTCTGAGTCTGGGCCGGCGGTGGAACCTTCCCTGCTCACCGGCCTCCCTCTTGTCCATCCATCCTTCTACCTGACTGACTGTCCATCCATTCTTCCTGTCTTTGCTGCCCACCTCCTCCTGCTCTGTGCCAGACCCTGGGTCCCCCAACCCGGGCATGAGCAAGGGTTTGCTAAGCTGCTGGCGTATAGTGACCTGCCCAGGCCTCTGCAGGACAATGGCAGGCCTGGGGCAGGAGGGCCACCGCTGTGTCCTAGCACCTGGTAGGACGCATATAGTAGATGCTCAATCGTTTTTAAATGAATGCACTGAAACATCATTGGAACCCGGCTGCACTGTTTTTTCAAATAGCATTTCCCGGCCACAGGAGCTCTTCGTAGTCTTTTGTTCAGTGGCTGCTGACTGCTCCAGAGTAGAGGTGCAGCATTAGTTTTTAAAACCAAATCCCTGTTGCCCTGACTGGTTTGGCTCAGTGGATAGAGCATCGGCCTGCGGACCGAAGGTTCCTGGGTTCGATTCCAGTCAAGGGCGATGTTTCTAACTCTCTATCACTCTCCCTTCCTTGCTGTAAAAAACCAATAAAATATATTTTAAAAAGAACCCACAAACTAAATCCCTGTTGTTAGACCATTTGGGTGACCTCTCGTTTTACATTATTACAGATAATGTTACTCATCCAGATCGATGTGTCAAAAGACACATGAGCTCTTAACGCTTTTGAAAAGAACTGATAGACTTCTGGGCAGCTAATTTCTGAAGAGGGGCTGCTAAGTCGAAGGGGCACTGGAGTGAGAAGGTGGTGTGGCTCAGTGGGACACATGTTGGCGCTGCTGTGGCTGCTGTGTGACCGGAGCAGTTTGCTTGACCTCTCTGAGTCTCAGACTCTCCCCCGTAGTGTGAAGGGCTTAGAGTGGCTGGGGAGCCTGAGCTGGGAATTCTTTCCACGTTGCCCCCCAGGCTGGCGGGCTGTTACCAGGCCCTGGATGGAGGCAACACGGCGGATGCGCTGGTAGACTTCACAGGTGGCGTTTCTGAGCCCATCGACCTCACCGAGGGTGACTTTGCCAATGATGAAGCCAAGAGGAATGCACTCTTTGAGCGCATGCTGAAGGTGCACAGCCGGGGAGGCCTCATCAGTGCCTCCATCAAGGTAAGAACACTGAGCTGGACCCCAGAGGGGGCCCCTCCCCGTTATCAACTCTAATCAGGTGGGAGGTGGCTGTGGTGTCCCAGGCAGAGCCCCTGCCCAGGTTGGTTTATAAATCCAGACCCTCAGCCCCATGGGGGAAGGGAGCAGTTGGCAGGTGCAAGCCCCTCCCCGGTGCTGGGCAGCCCAAGCCGCCTGCCCCCGCCCACTCCGCTCTGAAATGCCTCGCCCACACTGTTTGACTAGCACCCTCTTTCCTGGCCCTCTCAGATTGGGGCGAATGGTGTCTATACATGTGAGGTCCCTCAGTCAGAATCTGGGGCATCACGAACTATGAGGTGACTGGGAGAGGGGAGGGAGCCAGCTGCCTGCTGGCACAGGCCTGGGCGCGTCGTCTCATTCCCTTGACTGCTCGTGCTTCCTTGGGAAGGCTGGGACTCAGTAAAGGCAGAATTTGAGTCCAGGTTTGGCTGACCCAGGGGCGTGGGGGCTGCCATTCTCTCCCTGTTCTGTGGGGGGCGCTGGACCCCTGGCTCCACCTGCAGCCTGACAGGGCCCTGCCTCCCTGAGCCACCTCACCCTCATCCTGCATCCACACTTCCGCAGGCGGTGACGGCGGCAGACATGGAGGTCCGCCTGGCCTGCGGCCTGGTGAAAGGCCACGCCTATGCCATCACCGACGTGCGCAAGGTGCGCCTGGGCCACGGGCTGCTGGCCTTTTTCAAGTCTGAGAAGCTGGACATGATCCGCCTGCGCAACCCCTGGGGCGAGCGAGAGTGGAACGGGCCGTGGAGCGACACGTGAGGCCCGGGGCGGACCACGGGCGGACCACGGGCGGTGGTCGGGTGGCTTGGTGTGAGGGCTTGGGTGAGGACAGGTGGGCTTCCTGGAGGAGGCTGGCCCAGGACTGGGTCTTGAAGGATCTGGGAGTTAGATGGCCTTAGGAGACTACTTCAGAGTGGGCACCTGGGGTGGATTCAGCATGCGCAAAGGCCTGGGGGTGGGGACGTAGAGACCAATCTGGCCAGTGAGGGGGGAGGAAAGCAGGGAGGGAGGCCACCGGGGGTGAGGGTAGGAGTGACCGCTCTGTGCTGGGTGAACAGAGACCAGGCCCCCAGTAAAGGAGCCCCTCCACTGAGGGTCTTGCCCCCCTGCTCCCCCAGCCTGCAGCTCTGCTCCCTGACCTTCAGGCCCGGCCCACGGTTACCTGTGGAAGTGGGCAGACAGGCGTCTTAGAGGAGGGCTGGGCACACCTAAGGTGCCCACCCACACCCACCCTGATGGAGGCCTGGTGCACACATCCCTCGTCCTCCTTGCCCTTGCCGGGGGGCCCTGGTGGGGTCCCTCCCCTTACCCTCTCCTGTTCCCTTCCCCTGTGCTCTCACCCCAGCTCAGAGGAGTGGCGGAAGGTGAGCAAGAGCGAGCGGGAGAAGATGGGTGTGACTGTGCAGGATGATGGCGAGTTCTGGTGAGTGTGCTCTTGCCCCGGTGGAGGTCCGGGGTTGAGGGAGGACCTCCTGTGTGCTGGGCAGGGATCCGAGGGAGGTGGGAGCCGGGGCTGTAGCAAATGCCACACCCTCCACCTGCCCTGCGGCCTTGGACAAGTCACGCTGTCCCTCTGGGCCGGTTTCCTGCTCTGTAAGGTGACTTGGGCAGCCCCGTCATCTCCTCAGTGCCCTCCGCCACCTCAGGGCCCCTAGGCTGCTGGGGCACCAGGCGGAGGCCCTCAGCAACTCGGCCAGGAGGCCAGGAGGTGGGGGACCGGCCAGAGGGCAGGGGCACGCTGGCAGCCAGCTTGCCCAGAGCGGATAGGGAAGAAGGGAGGCCTCACAGTGAGGGGGCTGCCTCCTAAGCTGAGACTCTGCGAGCAGAGGAGCCGTTGTTGGTCAGGGAGAGAGACCCGTCCCAGAGGCAAGAGTGCACTTAGATTTTTAAGAGTAAGTTTAGGGAGGCACGGGGTGGGGGAGGGCTGGGAGATGGCTGCAGCATCGCTTAGAGCAGTGATGGCGAGCCTTCTGAGCTCGGCGTGTCAGCATTTTGAAAAACCCTAATTTAACTCTGGTGCCGTGTCACATATAGAAATTTTTTGATATTTGCAACCATGGTAAAACAAAGACTTAAATTTTTGAAATTTATTTTATATATTTAAATGCCATTTAACAAAGAAAAATCAAACAAAAAAAATGAGTTCGCGTGTCAGAGGTGTGTCATAGGTTCGCCATCACTGGCCTAGAGGCTGCCCACATGCCCACTCAGTGTTGGCTCCCACTGAGTGAAAGACCAGGAGCTGGGCACCAAGGCAGCCCCTGCCCAGAACCACTTTCTTAAGAATCAGAGTGGAAGAAAAAAATGAGCATCCTGCACCACTCATCCTGCATCCACTCATCTGGCATCCACCCATCCTGCATCCACTCATCCTGCACCCACCCATCCTGCATCCACTTATCAAGCATCCACTCATCCTGCATCCACTCAGCCTCCATCCACCATCCTCCATCCACTCATCCTGCATCCACTCATCCTCCATCCACCATCCTGCATCCACCCATCCTCCATCCACTCATCCTGCACCCACCCATCCTGCATCCACTCATCCTGCATCCACTATCCTGCATCCACTCTTCCTGCATCCACTCATCCTGCATCCACTCAGCCTCCATCCACCATCCTGCATCCACCCATCCTCCATCCACTCACACTGCATCCACTCATCCTGCATCCACTTATCCAGCATCCACTCATCCTGAATCCACTTATCCAGCATCCACTCATTCTGCATTCACTCATCCTGCATCCACTCATCGTGCATCCACTCATCCTGCATCCACCATCCTGCATCCACTCATCCTGCATTGAATCACCCTGCATCCACCCAGCCTGCATCCACCATCCTGCATCCACCCATCCTCCATCCACCATCCTGCATCCATCCATCCTCCATCCACCATCCTGCATCCACCCATCCTCCATCCACCATCCTGCATCCATCCATCCTCCACCCACCCATCCTGCACTCACTCACCTCTGCATCCCTCAGCCTGTATTTAGTCCTGACTGTGTGCCAGACTCAGCGTCCTCTTCACAGGACCTTTGACTCAGAGACTCAGCCCCTTCCTGGAGGAGACCTGGGCAGCCTGTGTGTAGTGGAAGCTGTGAGGCCCCCGGCCGGCCCAGACGCAGATGGGATGACCGTGGAACCCCAGTGAGGACCCCTCCTGCTGGTGTCAGGGAGCCCCAGCAGGAGGCCCCCAGGTCCCTGGTCTGAGCGCCTATGGATGAGATCCACTGCGCCCAGTCTGGCTCAGGGCTCGGTTGAGTTAAAACACAGTAATAGAACTCCTCATTAGTGTACGGGGTTTCTTTCTAAGGACTTTCTCATACGTGTTCACATGTGGTGCCTACCTGTGCATGTTCTCATATGTGCCTGCTTGAAGCTGATGGGCACTTCCCCTCCTGCACCCAGGCTCCTGGAGGTGTGTGCAGCACCCCGTGACCATGGCAACGTCCTGGCCACAGCAGCACACTTACCAAGGGGTTCCTGCCGCCAGTTTATTCAGGTTCAGGCCCCACAACAGCCGTGGAAGATAATGGATGGGAACATGCATTATGAACTGTCCACATTAGCGATTGATCCTATTAATAACTGTAACGGCCAGCCTTTGCAATGGCCTCTGTCTGCCAGGAGTCGTACAACGTGCTTTTGTTGCCTTAGTTGATTCCTACACTAGCTCTGTGGGTGGCAGCCTTTGTTTGATCCAGTCCCAAGTTACAAATTGGGAAACTGAGGCCAGAACAGACGTGCAGGGTCTGTGTGACGCCACGTCCGTGCTCACTGTGGTGAGAGTCGCGGTGCCGAGCAGGCAGGGCGAGCAGAGGGGGGCCGGACGGGGACCTGCCTGACTCAGCCCCTCGCCGCGCCAGGATGACCTTCCAGGACGTGTGCCAATACTTCACCGACATCATCAAGTGCCGCCTGCTCAACACGTCCTACCTGAGCATCCACAAGACCTGGGAGGAGGCCCGGCTTCGCGGGGCCTGGACGCGGCACGAGGACCCGTGGCAGAACCGCAGTGGGGGCTGCATCAACCACAAGGACACCTTCTTCCAGAACCCGCAGGTGCGCAGCTGCCGGGGACGCCTGCATCCGCTCGGTAGTCCCTGCCCCCCCCCCCCCCCCCCCCCCCCCCCACCCCTGCCTCAGCACACCTATCCCTGCAGTGGGGGCGGGATGGCGTGTCTGGGTGGTCGTGTAGACCCCAACCTCGCAATCTGACCCACAGCTGGCAGAACCGAGGGAGAGGCTCTGAGGATGAGGGTCTTGTCCAGAGTTACAGGGACACGTAGAGGCTGAACCGGGGCTCAAACCCCTTATTTCCACACACACACGGGGGAGCTTG
>NW_006290686.1:907895-909678 GCF_000327345.1 Myotis davidii
TTCCACAGGCACCTCTCCCCTGCAGCCTCCTCTGTCATGCCCCTCTAACTGCTTAGTCCTCATGCTTGGTGTGTCTTTTGTTTGTTTGTTGGTTGGTTTTTTGGTGCCGAAACCTGGGATCAAAGGTGTGTCTTTATTGAGCACCAACTGCATGCATCTCCGCGCTGAGCATGCGTGATCTCATCAAGTCCTCCACCCCTCATGCACTGCAGGCATTCTAGACCCATCTTGCAGGTGAGGGACTGAGGCTCAGAGAGGTGATGTGACTTGCCCACGCTCACACAGCTGAGCCTGGCTGTGGGCTGAGCTTCCGGGAGCCGGCGAGCCCATGACCAGCCTGGCCTCACCGGTGTCTCCCCTCCTCGCCGTGCCCGCAGTACATCTTTGATGTCAAGAAGGCAGAAGACGAGGTGCTGATCTCCATCCAGCAGCGGCCTAAGCAGTCCACCCGTCGGGACGGCAAGGGCGAAAACCTGGCCATCGGCTTCGACATCTACAAGGTGAGGTCTGCTCTGGGTGAGGAGAGTGAGGGAGCTGGCGTCGGGGCCGCCGGCACCAGGGGAAGAGCACCTTGGTCACCGACATCATCCCTGCCACCCTGACCACGCTGGCTGACACCGGGGCATGCTGTGGCATCGGCCCTGTTCGCAGGACCCAGAGGCCCAGCCTGCCTGGGATTGGCTCCCAGGGGAGCACTCAGCCTGATTTCTTCCTGCCTCAGACCCATAGGCCTGGGCTGCTTGGTGGGTGGGGCCAGGCTCTGGGAGCCCCCTGCTGCCCCGTCCCTCAGGGCTCTGGGTCCCGCTGAATTGGAGGCTTTGCTGGGCACAGGGAGGCGGCGCCCTGAGCAGAGCCAGGCAAGCTCACCAGTGGCCACTCCTCCTGGCCCGGGGCTCGGGTACCTTCCCCATAGCGTGACGCTCAGTGCGTGATGACATTCAGCGTAGAACCAGATGCCTAGAACCTAGTGACACCACGTGGATATGCTGGGCGTGTGATCGAGTCAAGTCCCTGGCATTTGACATGCTGGTCATGACACTTTGTTCATGTCGCTGTGTTGTCCATTCACTGTGTGCTGATGTGCTGTCACTTTGACGTGACGTGTCTGGCCCTCCCTGACGTGACTGTAGCTTATTGATGGCACTTATTCCAGTGATGGTTAGCTTGTCCTACCGGCTGGCGATGTCCCTTCATGGACACCGGCTGTGACCTGGGCGGATATGATGGTCAGAATCCCCACAGACATTGTTATCGGGGATTCCTCTTGCCCCCGACTCACATCCCATACCATTCAGCCATTTAAAGTGTGCAGTGATGTTGGTGTGTCCATAGAGCTCTGCAGCCAGCACCACATCAATTTTAGAGCATTTCATCACCCCACCCCACACCCTTTAGTCACCATCAGCCAGTCCCATGCACCCAGCCCTCCCAGCCCCAGGCAAACACTCATCTGCTGTGTCTGTAGATGTGCCTGTTCTGGGCATTCCACGTGAGTGGTTCTGCTGCTCTTTTGCACGGTGGTGAGGGAGAGATGTGAGATGGGGGCCGGGCCGGGGCCGGGGGCTCTGTGTGACCTCCGCTGCCTGCAGGTGGAGGAGAACCGCCAGTACCGCATGCACAGCCTGCAGCACAGGGCCGCCAGCTCCATCTACATCAACTCACGCAGCGTCTTCCTGCGCACGGACCAGCGGGCAGGGCGCTACGTCATCATCCCCACCACCTTCGAGCCAGGCCACACCGGCGAGTTCCTGCTCCGAGTCTTCACTGACGTGCCCTCCAGCTG
>NW_006290686.1:909733-916880 GCF_000327345.1 Myotis davidii
CTGGCCCAGAACCTGATCCAGAGATGCTCAGTGTCTGCCCAGGCGTAGAGCCCAGGCCTCCAGCCACCCCAGCGCCTGTCTCCTTCCTCTCCCTTCCCCTGCGACCTTGTTCCAGCCTCTCTCAGCCACATAACGGCACAGCTTCTCATCGGAGCATAGCTCTTCACAGTCTACAAAGAAGCTTTCCCTCGTCCCATCTGGACTAGGAGGCCTGACCCCTTTGTTTTATGGATCAGAACTGGGGATTGAGGTTGGGGATGTTTTCCAAGATCTCGCATCGGGCTAGGTAGACTGCTAAGCCATCCCATCCCTGTGGGGGTGCAGACCCTGTGGGCCCCACACTGCCCTCCACCAGGGTAGGCAGCCCACATTCGGTGCTGCCTGCCCACATGCCACGTCCGGGGCCAGCTCGTGTGGTGGGCCCAGTGGGCCTCGGTCCTGCCAGCCTGGCCTCCCCCAGCTGACAGGCAGGTCCCTTCCCTGCTGAGCCTGATGCTTCCCAATCTGTAAAATGGGCTTAATAGTCACCTACCTTCCGGGGCTTTGTGGGGATTAGAAATAATTCCTATAACATCCCAGCAGAGGGCTTGGCACACAGTAGGTGCTCAGTAAATTGCTTTTCCCTTGGGGAAGGATGGGGCACCCTCAGGTGGGGATAGAGCAGCAGGAAGCCCAGGGAGTTTGCCCAGGACGAGCAACGCCTGGACTAAATATTGCTCCTCTCCGCTCCCCTCTTCTTGAACCCCCTGTCCTCCATCTTCCTGACCCCGCTCTGTGACCTCCCGCCTCTTCTCTGCCCTGTCCCAGGGAGCTGTGCCTGGATGAGCCGCCCCGCTCTTGCTGGAGCTCCCTGTGCGGCTACCCCCAGCTGGTGACCCAGGTGCATGTCCTGGGGGCTGCTGGTCTCAAGGACTCCCCGACAGGTGCGCTGGCTCGAGGAAAGCCCCACCCTCCTCCCCTGGGAGGTTGCCCCATGTCCCCGCCCCCCTGCTGAAGACACCCAGCCTCCAGAGCTCCCCTGCCCTCGATCATTGAATGAGCAAACGTTTCCTGACATCCACTCAGGCCCAGCCCCGGGCGGAAGCTGGGTGCATAGAGAGGGACACTCAGCCTCCTGCTCTTGGGAGGCTCTAGTGAGGGGGACACTAGGGCTCGGGGACAGACAGCTGGGAGGGCTTCCTGAAGGGAGTGGCCTTTCTCCAGGCTGAGGTGTTAAGGTGTAAAGCCTGGTAAAATGGACTAGGGCGGAAGGATGCTCTGGACAGAACAACATGGGTAAAGGCCTGGAGGCCAGAGATGACCAGTATGTCCCCTCCTGGCCTGCCTCCTCTTGCATACATGAGCCCAGGCTTCTGCTCTGGGGAGAGGACCTCACCCCCAGATATCTGTTCCATCCAGGCCCAGCCCCAGCCCCCGATCCTGACCCCATCACCCCCTCCATCTCTCTAGGGGCCAACTCTTACGTGATCATCAAGTGTGAGGGGCACAAAGTCCACTCAGCCATGCAGAAGGGTACCTCGACGCCGGAGTACGATGTAAAAGGCATCTTCTACCGCAAAAAGCCAGGCCAGCCCATCACCGTCCAGGTGAGCCCGCGGGTCCTGGGGCCCCCACTTCCCCGTTCAGAGGGGCTGAGCCCGGGGTGGCAGAGCCTTTGACGGGACCCAGGAATGCTCGGTGCTGGTTCCCACTCTGTCCCCGGCACAGTGTGGCCTTGGGAATTCTCTCGCCTGCCCTCCTGGTGCCCCGGAGCCCCCTCAGCGGGGTGGGGAGTAGCTCAGCTGCTGTGATTCTGAGCCCCAGCAGGGCTGGCCAGGGACAGTGGCCATCTCTGCCGACTTCGCCCCAAAGCCTGGGGAGTGGTTCCTTAAACCCCTTGCAGGGGGCTCACCTGGAAACGTGGCACTGAAGTGGCGCGTGGCAGGTCAGAGGGCAGGGGTCAGAGGGCAGGGGTCAGTATTTTTTTTATTGTGCTGGGGCTTCCTTGTCCGCCCCGGCCCAGGTGGCCAGTGGATGACCATCCTGAGCTCATTAGCAGGAGGCCCTCTGTCCCCCGGGCCCAGGCCAGCATCTCTGTGGTGAGAAACCATCTGTAAAAAGGAACACGTAGGCACCCCTCCAGGGGAGGCAGCCCCGCAGGGGAGGCACTGCAGGTTTTCCGAATGTTCCTAACCCTGATCCAACACAGACCTAGAGATGTTGGGGTAAGAAGGACCGTAGGGGCCACTCATTTTATATTTATATATATATATTATTTTTTTTATTGATTTTTACAGAGAGGAAGGGAGAGGGATAGAGAGTTAGAAACATCGATGAGCGGGAAACATCGATCAGCTGCCTCCTGCACACCCCCTACTAGGGATGTTCCTGTAACCAAGGTACATGCCCTTGACTGGAATTGAACCCGGGACCCTTGAGTCTGCAGGCTGACGCTCTAGCCACTGAGCCAAACCGGTCAGGGCGGGGCCACTCATTTTAAAGATGGGGCCAACAAGCAGGGTGTGAGTATATCACTCTTCAAGGTCACACAGAGCTAATAGTAACACACTTAACTTTATATGTGGAAGGGGCTTGGACAGAGGAGGAAGCCAAGGCTCGGGAAAGGGCAGGCTTCCTGGGGAGGCAGGGCAATGAAGGGCGGGATCGAGGCCCTGCCAGAACTGCCAGCGGCCCCCACAGACCTACCTGTGGAGATGGCCCCCATGTTCCTCTGTCTCCCCCAGATCTGGAACCACCGAGTCCTGAAGGATGAGTTCCTGGGCCAGGTGCAGCTGAAGGCTGACCCCGATGACCTCCAGGCCCTCCACACCCTCCACCTCCGGGACCGAGACAGCCGGCAGCCCAGCGACCTGCCGGGCACCATTGCCTTGCGCATCCTCAGCAGCGCCACCCTCACGGCTGTCTGAGGCCTGGCCGCCTGCCTGGCCCCCACAGTTCTCACCGCCGTCTGCATGCCCCCAGCCAGGGATTAGCCTGGGAGCTAGGACACCGGGGTCCTTGTCCCAACTTTTCCACTGACTTGCTGTGTGACCGTGGGGGGTCTCTGGCCCTCTCTGGGCCTCAGTGTCCTGAGGACCCCACAGCATTCCTTTCTCACGGAGAAGTCTTCTTGCCTGAGATTTAAATAGCCCGCCCTTCCCCAGCTGTTCCCACTGCTAAGGGACTCTATCCATTGAAAATGTTCCCCTAAGGCCCTGCTGTCAGCCCACGGAGTGCCAAGATGCCACTGTTTACACACAAACTGCCATACCCCCGAGCCCCACCCTTGCCTCTCCTTTCCTGCAACGGCCCCCGTGCCCCGGACATCGCTTTCTCTGTCCCCAAAACTTGACTTTCTGGCCACCTTGAAAGGGCTCTCGGCCTTGGCTGGGCTCCTGCTCCGGCTGGGATTTGGGAACATGCAGGTGACACCTGTTCATTCTCTAATTCCATCCACCTGCCCAACCCTTCATTTCTCCAAGCGATTTGCCAAGTGAGTAAACGACCCCGTGAGACCCCAGGAGGAGCTCTGGGAGACCTGGCGTCCATGCTGGCCTGCAGCTCTGCTCCGAGGTCCTCTCTGGCAAGTGGTTGGATGCCCAGAGAGCTGCGGCTACCGTCTCACCCCATGTGGATTTCCTCTCCAGCCTCTGGTTTAAGCCCCCCCCCCACCCCCAGAGGTTTTGTCAGCGATGGAAAGGAAGGGCGTCTTCCTGTCTGCACGGCCCTGGTCCCAGAAGCCGTGTGCCCAGTTTGGTGGCCAGGGCCTAGGCGGGTAGGGAGGACATGTGGACGCAAGTTGGGGCGGGGGACATATTCTCAGGACCCCCTTTGCTGGGAGCACTGGGATTTCCTGGGAGAAGGGGCTCTGGGTTGTTGGTGTCAGGGCTTGGCGGGAGAGAGGGAAACCCATCACCAGACCAGAGGCTCTCCGCCAACATTCCCCCCAAAATGCAGCCAGGGAGGCCACAGCCTTCTTCTTGCTGCCCGGACCAAAATGTTCCTTTTAGTCCTCAACATTTTATATTCTTTCTGTTTTTAAAACTCTCAATTTTAACCAGGGGTTTTAAAAGGAAAACTGAAATCCTGTGCACCCCTTTTCTCTTCTTAAACTCCAGTTCTTGTGGTCCTCTGGTTTTATTTTTGTATGTTTTTATTGATTTTTTTAATTTTTTTAGATAGAGAGGAAGGGAGAGGGATAGAGGGATAGAAACAGATGAGTGAGAAACATCATCGATCTGCTGCCTCCTGTACACCCCCTACTGGGGGGATCAAGCCCGCAAACTGGGCATGTGTCCTGACTAGGAATTGAACCGGTGACCTCTTGGTTCCTGGGTTGACGCTCGACCGCTGAGCCACACCGGCTCGGCCGATTTTACTTTGATTCCACTTGGGGAGGGATGAGGAGAAGCCATACTTTCGGTCTGGAGGTGGATGAAGAAGAGGGTGTTTGTACTCTGATGTTTTGTAAGTCGGCACCAATCGTGTGGGCGCTGTGACCTGCGTAGGGTCTCTCTGCAACCCTTCTCGGGCTCCAGACCAGGCAACATAAATAAAGACGTTCAGCTAGTTCCAGAACAGGAGTTCCTGTGGGCTTGCTGGCTGGGAAGTCCTTTGGAAGCCTGGATTTCCGGCTCCGTGTCCTGGCTGGAGGCGCTGGATCCTTGACTTTGCCTCCTCACCCTGTGGCCAGCTCTGCTCCTGCGTCGGGGCCCTGGGCCACGTGAGGGCCAGGAACTGCACAACAAGGAGGACAAGACTCCTGGGCAAGCGGCGGCTTCCTCTCGAGAGCCTGGCCTGGGGCCAGGACCCTACCGATGACCAGGAGCAAACCATTCACCCTCCTGTGCCTCGACTGCCCCTCTGCCATGCGGGGCCACTGACTCCTGTTTGCCAGCACTCTCGCTAACAAGTGCTGGATAAGGGCAACCCCCGTTCTCTATGTACCTGTATGCGTGCACACTGTACACTCATGTAATCACTTCTCAATGTCTATTTCCAATGAACACTCCTGAGTCAGAGTGGAGAAGCAAGGGCTGGAGGAGCCCAGGTGGGTCTGTTCTCAGCTACATCCACCTGGGCCTTGGGTTGAACCAGGACCAACTGGCAAGCCTGTGGGCTCCAGCCCTGCCCTTGCTTTCTGCTCGGGGTGGGCCAGGCTGGATCCTGGATGTGTGGAGGACCCTGGTTGGGGATGGGGCAGGTGAGGTTGGAGTTCTGGGCTGGAGCTGGAGGGTGGCGGGGGAGAACCGTTGCTCCATGCGCCTGATGCACCCTCAGTCCACAGGGGCCTGTGCGTTTGCAGATGGGCTGGGCTTCCGGTCCACACCACCCCATCTGGGCTTCACTCCTCTCAGGGCCCACTGTGGGGCCAGGGAGACCTGTTCTGTTCTCAGAATAAACACCACAATCTCAGAAAGACCGTCCTGTGTCCGTCTGTCCCTCTGGGGGTTAGGGATAATGGAGAGAATATTTCTTAGGCCCTGGTGCCTGTCCTCTGGTCAGAGACAATGTGAGGGAGGACCTGGGCGTTCTAGCCAGGCTGGGCCCCACTGCCTGCCCATTGCATCTCTGAGCTGAGGTCACTGGGGTCATTCAGTTATTCCCTCAGCTGGCCTTGTACCAAGGCACTAGAGATGCAGGGGACCAGCCACAGCCCCTGCTCTAGTGGGAAGACCAGTAGAGCGACTCTCTGATCTGGACCAAGGTCCACAGAGAATTCCCGCTAAGGTGGTGTGGGAGTTGTAGGGAGAAGGAAGGTTAGTTCTGCTCCAATTGTGAGATGGAGGGAGCAGCCACATAAAGGGCCTCAGACAGAGGAGATGGGTGTATGAGGGTGCAGGTGGATGTGGGCAGACCAGAGTGAGCAGCTTGAGCCAAGAAGCCAGGGGTGGTGGTGGTGGGGAGAAACAGGACAGATGGTGGAGGCAGAGGAGACAGAACTCAGTCCACTGGGCTGGGTTGGGGTGAAGAGTGAGAAACACAAATGCATTAAGGCCAATCCCTAGATTTCCCCAATGGGCCATGGAGAAAAGAACATTGAATTTTGTGCCCACCTCAGCACAGGGGTGCTGAATGCATTGTGGCTGTTGCGGCATCTGGAGATCACCCCTCCCCAGCTCCCCACCACGCCTCGCCCACCCTCACAGCTCGCACCGTGTGCCTTAGGGGGCCCAGTTTTCCCATCTGTGCAGGACTGACGCTCTTGCCTGCCCAGCCTGGCTCAGGGGGGAGGTGATGGAGGTGTGGTAGGTGTCCGAGTCTAGGAGTGGGGATCATGTTCCAGAGCAGTCCCTGCGAGGGCCGCCTGGCCAGGCACACTCAGCACCCCGGGGCCTTCGGGGGCCAGGACTGTGGGGTCAGAGGAAGTCCTGACCTGCAGCGGCTCAGTCTCCTGCGTCCCTTCTCCAGGCGGAGCTGGATGCTCAGCCTGGCTCCCCAGGGGGCGCCATTGGCAGCCATGCCTGTGCCAGCAGGTGGCGCACTTGGACCACTGGATCCTGGCGGATGGGCACCCCAGCCTTGGAGTGGTCCTGGCCTGCCCCAGGTACAGCGGCTGGGCATCCAAAGAGCCCTCCCTCTGCCCAGGCGGAGAGCTGCCCCTGAAGAGGCCGCACTGGCTCCAGGCAAAGGGTGATTGCGAGGAAGTGCCAGGACTCAGCGGGATCCCCTGTTACTGTCTTTCCAATGCTAACAACGAACACTGGGCTCCTCCTTGCTTATCTGTCCCCCTTCCTCCCCTCCGTCCCCCCACTTTAAAATCATACGGTTCACCTTGCTCTGCATGTGCCCGGCTCATGCTGGGCTGAGGAAGTTTCCTGTGTGATCACTGACAGCCTCCTGCCCCTCCTCCCCAGCAGCTGTGGGGTGTTGTGAGGTGAGGAGCTTAGCGGGGGACACATCTGAGGGGAGCCCACAGGGAGGGGCCTGTGTGCACAGGGATGAGGGAGAAAGGGCTAGAACGTGGGGCTTGTGTTCATTTCCTCTCAGAGGCTCAAACAGCCGTTTATGGAGCAGAAAACAGGCCGGCAACGGGAGGCAGGGGCCAGGACTCAGCAAATCCTGCCCGTGCTGAGGGAGCAGGTGGTGTTACTGCGAATGATAGGAGGCACCTGAGGCCGGATGAGTGGTTGTAGCCCGGGCCCAAGCTGGTCCCAGCACAGGGAGG
>NW_006290686.1:925727-937695 GCF_000327345.1 Myotis davidii
TCAACCTGGGCATATGCCCTGACTGGGAATTGAACTGTGACCTGGTTCATATATCTATGCTCAACCACTGAGCTTCACTGGCTGGGCTAGCCAATCCTTTCTTGATGGAAGTTCAAGTTGCTTGTTATTTTAAGTAAACCATGTCTAGTCAAACAACACAACTTGAGCCATGCACAGGTTCTTGCCAAACCGTCCATTAGTGCTGTGACTCAGGACAGAAAACTTGTTTTTTCTTTAGTTATTAGACTCAGCTATTCCCATGTGTGGGGGCAGGTAATTGACTTGTCAGACGCGTGGAAAGGACCCCTGTCCCCACTGCCCAGCCCTTCCACTATGGCTCTTTCCAGAAAGGAGGCTGTGGGCAGTGGGGCAGCCATATCGAGAGTCCTATGTGGTAGAGTGGGACAAGGCCCGCAAAGCCTGCTGGTCTATAGCTCCAGCTTTTTGTCAACCCCAGTATGATGGAAACACAAGTAGGAGGATGTTGCTAAGTTGATTGGGTGGCATTAACTGTAAGTGATGTACCCCAGCAGTCTCAGTGGTATTAAATGCTAGGTCTGATGGTCCCAGCTCACTCACCAAAGCAGCCAGGAATATGGGTGCTCTAGGCAGATGGACCCGGTGGAGCCGAGGGGAGTGACTGCCTGTCACTGAGGAGCAATCTGGTCTGCCCAGACGAACCTCTGTTTTCCAGTGGTGGCCAGTGAACTCCCAGGGAGACCTATGACGGGGTCCACCCTTCTCATTCCACAGACAGGGAAATGGACCTATCACGGTTGCAGTTCAGAGAGTTATCACATGAGTCTAGTAGCTGGTCCTGGATCTTTCCACTACGCTCCCAGCATTAGGGTGGTGTTTGCATATCTCCTCTGCCTTGTCATTTGGCATGCTGTGTCTGCCTGTTGGTGATTCTGTTTTAGTTTTTAATAAAACCCTGTGCCTTTTGGTTGGTGCTCTTATTCTTCAAGGGTCCCACTAGCCTCTAGCAGACACCTCAGCCAACCCAGAGAGCAGGTGGTGTGTGCACAGGGATGAGGGAGAAAGGGCTAGAACGTGGGGCTTGTGTTCATTTCCTCTCAGAGGCTCAAACAGCCGTTTATGGAGCAGAAAACAGGCCGGCAACGGGAGGCAGGGGCCAGGACTCAGCAAATCCTGCCCGTGCTGAGGGAGCAGGTGGTGTTACTGCGAATGATAGGAGGCACCTGAGGCCGGACGAGTGGTTGTAGCCCGGGCCCAAGCTGGTCCCAGCACAGCGAGAGAGACCCCTTGCCCTGCCTCCCTCTGGGCAGCCAGAGCTCCGCACTGGGCCCTGGGCAGCACAGCCCGCCCCCCACGCTGATGTCATGGCACCCAGGCCTCCAGGCCCCTGGGACTCCGCCTCCTGGGGGAAGGCTCTGGAGAGGGGAGGAGAGGGCAGCAGTGCGGCTGGACAGCCGACCTGGGCAGGAAAGGGAGGGAGAGGCTGAGAGGGAGAGGGAGTCACATAGTGAAAAACCGAAAGGCCCAGAGAGGCCCCTAGAGCAAGTTCTGGAGCAAGACAGAGGAAGAGGGGACGTGTCTACAGATTGTGCCAGACCTTTGACCCCAGCTTCCCGAGAGCCCTCCGTGCGGGTGGCAGCTGGGAGCCAGGTAAGCATGGGCTGCCCCTGTCCTGGGCATCGGGAGGAGGGTTTGCTGGACTTCGGAGGGTGTCCTGGGCTTGGGCCACCTGGAGCCCCTGTGACCACAGCCATTTGCTCCCGGTCTGGGCCTCCTGTCACCTTTGGGGGCCCAGCCACAACAGCCATCGAATGAAACTGCCGAGCCTGGCGAGATGGAGGCTTGGACCCTGGGATGGGAAGAGCCAGGGGCATGGTGCTCATTGAATTGTACCTGACCCGGGCTGGGGCAGGGAGCAGCCGTGCTGGGGGTGGGGGAGAGAGAGAGAGAGAGAGAGAGAGAGAGAGAGAGAGAGAGAGAGAGAGAGAGAGATGTGTTCCTGTCTCTGTCTCCTTTGGCCTTTCTGCTACACTTTATCTCTTTCTTTCTCTCTCTCCTCAGCTAAGTCCCTTCCTCTGAGCTTCAGAGTTCCCATCTGTAAAATGGGACCATGACGCCACCAGCCAGGGTTGCTGTGAGGATGAAGTAACCCAGGGACGGCATAGAAATAGTTCTGTGTTCCCTGCTCTCAATCTGCAAAGCAATTACCTTGAACATGGACTAGTTCATTTTTTTAGAAAAAAAAAGTTGATCTTACAGTTTTTTCCTTGTGGGTGGCCCTTAACTTCTATGCCCTCATCCAAGGCCCCGAGTCTTAATGAAAACCCTGGTTCTGCCCCAGCTCTTGGGGCTCCTGCTGGCTCGGGGTGCTAGCATGCAGCCAGGCTTCCTCTTCAGACTCACCCCCGTGGCGGCTGCCTGGTGGCCTTGCTGAATTCCCTTCCCTGACAGACACCCAGGCCTAGTGCCTGTCTCCGGGAGGACTGTGTGCCCGCCGTGTCCCAGAGCTCCAGGCAGGGGTCAGGGCTCGGGTGTCAGGAGTGTCATGGGCAGAGGATCAAATGCCCCAGTGCCTCTGAATGGGCCTTGTGAAAAATTGATGCTCATCCTGGGGGCAGGTGGGGGGCTGGAGGGCCGCGTGCCAGGGCTGTGGGCTGGGGCTGCCTTGAATCACCGCACTCAGTCCCACAAGTCCTTCCTGAGTCCTCTCGGGGCCTGGCCCTCTGCTGTGTGAGGAGATGGCTGAACCCATGCCCTGCCCTGGATCAACTCTCTGACTTTGGGGTCAGAGGTAGGGACAGACCCAACCGGATAACATAATACATATAATCAGGGATGGATAGAGGGAAATAGGACTCTCCGCAGCCTGGGGGTGGTCAGGGAAGGCTTCCCAGAGGAGGTGACATCTGAACTGAGCATAGGAATTTACTAGTCGAATTCCAGGTGGAGAAGCCAGTGTATGCCAAGGCCAGGAGATATGAAAAGGGCTGGTGCATTTCAGGACTAGTGAGTGCTGAGGACGGTCCCTGTGCAGGGCCGGGGAAGGAAGAAAACTGATGACTGAGACATCAGCAGGAGCCACATGGTGCTGGGCCTTAAAAGCCAGACTGGGGTCATGGAGCCTCCATCCTGATGGCAGTGGGTGCTCTGGAGGGATTTAGGCAGCTCAGCCCCTGACCCTCCCCTTGGGCCAGGCTGCCCCTGTCACTCACACTCCTGGGGCAGCCCTCAGCTGGGCGACCTGAGACCAAGTCCTCATCCTGGACTTGCCCTGTCCAGCTGTGTGAACTTAGGCAAGTCTTGGTCCCTCTCTGGGCCCCTTTGCCCATATGTCCAGGTGAGGGGTGCAGACTTGCTACCTCCTAGGAGCCTTTTGAAATCTCTGAATAACAGCAGCTGCTCTGGACAATAGAGCTGTGGTGGTGGCTGAGGCTCAGGTCACACAGCCTGGGCTGCAACGAGAGGGAGAGAGCCAGGGAGGGTTCCCCAGAGGCAGGAGCGGCTGTGGCGTTGGGAGGAGCCCTGGTGACCCCTGCCAGGTGCAAGGCTGACATGGCTGGCTGCTCAGAAGTTTGACATGATCTCTCCCTGCAGAACTGTGTCTGGCCAGCTGGGCAGCAGGAGCGTCTGACAAAGGACAATGGTGATTCTTCAGCAGGTGAGTGCTCTCTGCACCCATTGGCCTTCATCCTTCTGTGCCAGGAATAACCCTGTTGGGTGGCTCATCTTACCCCATCCCATATCCTCTCGTGCATATGCTTAACGGCGGCACTCCCTTCCCAATCCTTGCTTTCAGAAAACTCCTATCTATGCTTCAAAACCCAGCTGTGAAACTTACCCTGCCTGTCGGGCCCAGTCTAGAATTACTCCCTCTGATTTGTCTTTTGGGACTTTCCTTTCTCACTGGGTAGAAGTTATTTATTTACATGCATCTCTGAATCGCCAGACATTCCAGGCAGTGGAACAGCATGTGCAAAGGTCCAATATGGGAAAGCCCTTGGGGGAAGGGAAGAGGAACTTAGCATGTTTACGGATGCCAGACTAGGAAGGACCCTGACCCTGATGGGGGCCGTGAGTTGAGGATGCCATGGCCGGAGCTGGAGCCCCCGCGGGTAATATGGGGAAGAAGCAGAGTTGCTGTCTCCTCTCTGGCTGAGTTCTTCCGCCCTGCTTCCCTCCCAGGGCTCCAGTGGCCCCTGACCCCTAGCTCTTCCCGTGATCGGCCTGAGGCTCTAATGAGCTCCTGGTCTCCAGAGCCAGGAATGTGGGCCCTGAGCCAGGTGGGCCTGGCCCCAGGCCTTAGGGCTGCTGGCAGGGTATCCTCTGGGACCATCAGAGGCCAGCGGGCAGCCTGTTCTGAGGCTGTGTGCTTTTGTGCGGGCTTGTGGGCTGGGTGTGTGAGAAGCAGGCATCAGGGCAGAATCAGGAGAGACAGTCTTGTGTCCTGGGACTGAAGACCCACTCTGAAGCCCCTTGGTCCCCTGGCCCGAGAGTCTGTTCACAGGCCCATCAGGGACAGCCAGGGCCAATAAAAGAAGGGAAGTCACTGTCTCTGAGTGTTTGCGGTGTGCCAGGGCCCGTGCTACAGCTGGGGCTGGGCGGGTAGGGGCACGAGCAGCCCCCAGAGGGAGAGCTTGGGCCACCCACAGCCCTCCAAGGGTGTTTGCCCTCCGGGGGCCTCTGAGGCAGACCTCTGGCTGACTGTCCCCTCCGAGCACTGGCCCACCTCACCAACGCCGGCTTTGCCCACCCCTCACACAGCAAGACAGAAAGTATATTTCTGATACGTATTTGGTCCTAGAAATGGTCCCAACTCTGAGGAGCCAGCCAGTTACACAGCCAGTGCCACAGGCAGAGCCCACACACCCGGGCTCTGTCTTGGGCGGATTTCAGGCAGGTTCTTCAGCCTTCCTGAGCCTCAGTTTCCCCATCTGCAAAACAAGGACAAAACCCTCTTTTCTGGGACAGCTGTTGGGAAGATAACATGCCTGAGGGATTCAGTCAAAGCGCTGCTTCTTTCACCTGCCTCTGTGTCCCCTTTTCCTGGCTGACTCCCCTCAGCCCTCCCCGTGGTCATGACTCCCTTTGGGAGCCTTTCCCTGCTCTGCTCCTGGTAGTCCTGTCACTCCATCTTCTTCCCCTGCTCATGAGGTGAGGGTGGGAGAGGGGTCCTGCTCCCCACTGTCTCCTCAGCCCAGCCCGGGCCACTCACAGATGGAGCTCTGTGCTGAATGAATGTCACTACACCCTCATTTGGTCCGAGGGGATAGGGCAGACAATGGAACCTACTTTACAGGGATGTTGAGAGTGAAATGGCATAGTGCATACACACCGCTCCACCCGATGCCTGACCGCTCATGAAAGACTAGCTGCGTGACGACACTGCCAATAAAATCACGTTGGTAGTGTTCCTGTGTGTGAGGACCCTCCATCTTTTCTCTCTCACACTTTATTTAGGAAAAAAAATCTCAAGAAACCTCAAAGGAGACGATGCTTCTCTCCCAGGTGTAGAGTGTCCCCATGTGGAGACACTCCGCTGCAGAGATCCACACACCTTTCTGAACCCCACAGGGTACCAGGCACAGGAAACACTTTTATAATCCAAAACATGGAAGGTTCTTTTCATGGGTTGAGAGTTCTAATTTTTCAAAAGTAACACCCACATTGGTTCATAGGCACTCTCTACCCAGGATCTATTGTATTGCCATTGGGCTATGAGGTAGGGAGCTGCATGCTTATCACAGGTGAAGAGCCTGGTGTCCAGAGCAAGTAATTTAGACATAAGCTGTGCAGGTCCACACAGGCCAGGGAGCCATGACGGTGAGGGGCAGCTATGCAGGGCACAGGGAGGTGACATAGGAGCAGGCACAGGAAGGGGGTCAGACAGCCCCTGCTAGGTGGCATCTACAGAACATGGGCTCTTTCCTAGGGGCCCTGGGGCAGTCTGGGCAGACCTATTGTGTTGACAGCTTCAGGCGTCCAGTGGGGGTGCCTGGAGATTCCTATCGTGCCAAAAGCTACCTCCTCCAGCCAAGTTCTCACTCACCCACCCAGCAAAGTGGCACTAGGCCTCTTCTCTGTACCAGGCTGGGCATAAAGGATGCAGAGATAAACTGACTGCTCCCAGTCCTCGAGGAGTTACCAGACTAAAGTGGGAGAAGCACAGCAAGGATGCCTATGAGTGGAACTGTGATAGCAGGAGTCCCAGGGGGTGGAGTGGGTTGGGAGGGAGCCTGGGGGTGGGGGAGGCTTCTGCCCTGCCTGTGGTGGTGATGGGATGTCGGGGAAGGCTCTAAGGCTTTTGTGATAGTCCCTCACGTGCAGATAGGGGACTGAGGTGTCTGGAGGAGGGACTAATCCCAGGTAGCAAGGTCAGCTGGTGCTTGCAAGAACCCAGAGATCCGTGGTGCACATGACCCCTTCTTCAGGAACCTCAGTGAGGGCTGCTGTGCCTCAGTGGGATATGAGTTCTGGCTCCATGGTGGGGCCAGCATAGGGACTAGATGTACTTTGCTCACCATCCTGGGCAAAGGGGGTTTTGAAGATAAATTTGTGGGCTGTTGATAACAGTTGGATTGACCCATTTATTAAAATACAATGTCCTTTGTCTCTTGTAACACTTTTGACTTAAAATACATTTGGCCTGATACTAGCATAGCCATCCCAGCTCTTCTTTGGTTATTATTTGCATAGAATATATTTTTTCTATCCTTTCACTTTCAGCACATTTGTATCTTTGGATGGAAAGTGAGTCTCTTGTAGATAGTATATAAATGGATCTCATTTTTAAACCTATTCTGCTAACCTCAACCTTTTGAGAGTTTAATTCAGTGATGGCGAACCTATGATGCGTGTGTCAGAGGTGACACGTGAACTCATTGTTTTGGTTGATTTTTCTTTGTTAAATGGCATTTAAATATATAAAATAAATATCAAAAATATAAATCTTTGTTTTACTATTGCAAATATCAAAAAATTTCTATATGTGACACGGCACCAGAGTTAAGTTAGGGTTTTTCAAAATGCTGACACGCCGAGCTCAAAAGGTTCGCCATCACTGGTTTAATTCATTTCCATCTATTTCTGCCATTTTGCTGTTTTTAATAGGTCATATCATTTCCCCCTCAGTTCCTCTATTACTGCCTTATTTTGTGTTTAATTGATCTCTCCCACACCAGTGTACTGTTTTGATTCTCTTCTCATTTCTTCTTCTGTATATAGACACTTTTTTTAGTGGTTACCTTAGGTTTTGCAAATAATGTCTTACATTTATAACAATCTAGTGGGACTTAACACCAATTTAGCTTCAATGTATATAAAATCTTTGCTCCTATACAGCTCAGTCCCTCTCTTTGTATTGTTATTATCAGAAATTACATCTCTGTATACTGTGTGCCCACTAACACAGATTTGTAATTGTTGTTTTATGCATTTGTCTTCTAAATCCTATAGAAAAAAAATGGGGAAAAGACGATTGACAAACCAAAAATAACAATAATCTGGCTTATAATTGCCTATGTGGTTACTGTTACCAAGCTTCTTTATTTTTTGTGGCTTTGAATGACTGTCTAGTGCTCTTTAATTTTAGTTGACTACTTTTAGCATATCTTATAAGGCAAGTCAACAAATGTCAAACTCAGCTTCTGTTTGTCTGGAAATGTCTTAGTTTGTCTTTCATTTTTGAAGAATGATTTTGCCAGATACAGAATTCTTATTTGACAACTTACTAGTATTTTCCTTTCACTACTTTAAATATGTCACCCCACTGCCTTCTGGCTTTCATGGATTCTGATGAGAAATTGGCTATTAATCATATTGAAGACAAGCAACTTCACTCACTGCTTTTAAGATTCTCTCTCTGTCTTCACAGTTTAATTAAAATGAGTGTCAGTGTGGATCTTTTTAAGTTTATCCTACTTGGAATTTATTGAGCTTTTTGTATGTATAGATTCATATCTTTCATCAAGTTTGGGCAGTTTTGTGTCAGTATTTCTTCAAATATTCTTTCTGCCTCCCTCCCCCTCTCCCTTTGGGCTCCCATTTTGCATGTGTTGGTCCATTTGATGGTGTCCAAAAGGTTTCTTAGTCTCTGCTCATTTTCCTTAATTTTTTTTTCTATCTGCACCTCAGACTAGATAATCTCAATTAACCTATCTTTAAGTTTGCTGATGCTTCATTTTGCCTCTTTATATCTGCTGTTGAACCCCTCTAGTTATTGTACTTTTCAATTCCAGAATTTCTACTTGGTTCCTTTTTGCAATTTCTGTCTCTTTATTGACATCCTCTTTATGGTGAGATGTTGTTCTCCTTTCCTTCAATTCTTTGATCATATTTAAGACAGTTGATTAAAGTTTTTGCCTATTAAGTCCAAAGTCTGGGTGTCCTCAGCGAAAATTTCTATTAAGTTCCTTCCCCCCCCCCCGCCCCCGTGAATGGGGCATCCTTTCTCTGCATTCCTCTTAATTTTTTTGTTGTAAACTGGACGTTTTGAGTATCATAATGTGATAACTCTGGAAGTTAGAATCTCCCCAGGGTTTGTTGTTGCTGCCTGTGGTGAGCTGTAGTTTTGTTTAGTGAGTTTTCTAAACTATTTTTGTGAAGGCTGTATTCATTGTTGTGTGTGGCCACTACAGTCTCTAGCACCCCTGGAGCCGAAACAAAACAAATCAAACCTCCTGGTCTTTGCAGAGGGGCTCTCTGTGTGGGCTGGGGCATGCCTTCAATGCTCAGTCAACTCTGCCTTAGCCTTCACTGTCTGTCTGCGTAGAATGTGAAGCTCAGTTGAAGGTGAGCGCTTACCATCTTGATCTTTTTCTGAACACTGTCCAACCCTGGGCGTGTATGTGGTTTTTTAGATTCCTCAGTATATGCCAGAGTTTTTTAAAGCCTCTATTCCCTGAAGCAACCCACTCCCTGCTTTTCCTCCAGGCCTTCTAGAGTGGCTCCTGTTTGTTTTAACTTATTATTTTTGTCCCCAAGCAGCAGCGGGTAGTTCATTTGCCTTTGGATACTTTTGACCAGTGCCCTCTATAGCTGCTTGTCTGCCCTGAGGGAGTTGAAGTCAGAAAACAAAAGGCAAGCCCTTTGCATTATTCCTTCAGTGAACCCCTAGACAGGTTCAAATAACCACAATTATTCAATAACAAGGTCTGTTCTGCTCCCTCTGGCCCCAAGAACCCACACCAAGATTGCCAGCAAGGTGTAGGTAGGCGGGGGATGAGTAGGTTAAAACACCACACGGGTCTCCTGCTGGATTTCAGTCGCCTATCTCTTCATTAAGTGCTCATTTTGTTTCTGTAAACTTTTGAATATTTTCTAGAGTTTCAGTAAAGTTGATTCTGGTAGTTTTTGCCATGTCTTTTTGTTGTATCTATAAAGAGGTTCTTGGAGTTCCCTACTCTGCCATCTTCGCTGACACGACTTGTTGATGACAGTTGGCACAGTTACTTCCTGAAAGCTTTGTCCCAACTTAATATACATCCTTGCATAGGTCCTTGAACCTCCTCTGAACCTCAGTCTCCCCATCTGTAAAATGGGTGGCCAGGATTGGATTGGATGAGGGGAGAGGGGTGAGGGCAGCACCAGAGGTCTGTGTGAGGCACCAAGGGAGTACAGAAAGGAAGGTAGTGGGGAGGGGATGTGGGGACAAGGGGACACATGACTCTGCAGCCTTGGTGGCTTGGTGGGCGCAGGACGAGGATAGTGGGGTGAAGCATTCCTGGCAGAAAGCTCAGCATAAGCAAAGGTGGAAGGCCCTATCCTGGGTGATACGCCTGGAGCAGCAGTGATCTGGTGTGATGCCAGAGTGGGTCATGGGGGCATCAGACTTGCCTCTCAGACCTGGTACACAGGCCACCTGCAGGCAAGGGGCCTATTTCCAGGCTTCAGCTCAGGGTGACCTGGGTGCAGAGTATTGAGGGGCTGAGCAGTGGGTCTGGTCTGGTAGGTGCCAGGCTTTCAGCACTTTGCTGGGTCTCGTCTAGGGGGCCTCTCTCTAGTCCCCAGACCTGTTTTTACCACCTCTTCCTTCTTCCTTCTGCTTCTCTGTGCTTTGCTGTCACCCTCTTCTGATCACCCTACCCCTCATGTCTGCCTAAAAAAATCACAACATCCAGTTGCTACCCCTAACATGACTTGCTCAGTTAATAACCAACATTTATACAGCACATTTGTCTAGCGGGCACCAATCTGAGTGCGTTCGCACTCTCACCTGTTTAATCCTGCCATCCCACATACGAGGAAACAAAGGCACATAGAGGCTGAGGAGCTGGCTCAAGGCCACACAGCTGACAAGTCGCCTCGCCTGGATTGAACCTAAGCCGTCTGTCTCCAGCCTCTTAGTGGCTGTGCCATGCTGTCTCTCCAGGCTAATTCATCCCTTATCTGGTGGTGCCATTCTTATCTGCATCTGGCTCTGCCTACCCCCTCACCCCTGGGCTGGGAGCTCTGAGGGCAGGGGCCCCTCAGCTTTAGTCTGAGCCTAGTTGGTTACGTGGACAGATGGAAGGGTGCCTGAAAGCCCACCACCAGCAGCCCCCTGTGTCTGAGGGTCTGATTCCTGTTCCCATGGCCTCCCTAGGTGGGTACGTGTGGACCTGACTGTGAGAAGGAGCCTGCCTGAGAGCAGGGGCCCCGAGAGGGCTCAGGAAGTGGGTGGGGATCACGGCGGTCAGTCCGATTAGTGCTGGGTGGCAAAGCGCCGTGTTCCGGGGCTAGGACAGGGATTTGGGGTGGAAGGAAGCCTGGGTCCAGCGGGGCAGCTCTGAGCTCTGTGTGGGGCATCACTGTCTCCATCATATCTGTGGTGGGAGCAGTTGGGTTTCCAGAATTCCAAACAAGGTCAAGGGCCAAAAATGGGAACAAGAGGCTTTGAAGAGAGAAGAGAAAGGAGGAAAGAAGGGAGGAAGCTAGAGATAAGTAGGGAGAGGGGAGGAGGTGGGGGTGGATGGAGAGTCATAGGGCCTGGGCATTCCACACCCACTGGGTGGCACCATGGCCACTACCTCACAGCCCAGCATAGAACCCAGCCAGACACCCAGTCCTGTGTCGCTGCTAAGACACAGGAGCCCGGCTTGGTACCCACGGTGGGTGAGCTCTGAGCCACTAGGGGTTGCTTGCTGTACTCAGGAGCCGGGGGGGGACCCCTGCCCCAAGCCTCAGGGCCTCCTCTGCAGGCTGGAGATCAGGGGCTGGTGGCCTCAGAGGCTGGGTGAGGACCAGAGACGGACTCTTCAGGGACTTTCTCCAACGTCCCCCAGAGCCCCTGCCCCCAGCAGCCCCGGATTTCTATCTGCCCTCACTTCCCAGGGGCAGCCCGTGAGCTAGAAAGATCTTTGATACATTTTCCCTCTTAAAAAATATATTTTTATTGATTTCAGAGAGGAAGGGAGAGAGGGAGAGAGGGATAGAAACACCAACAGTGAGAGAGAATCATTGATCAGCTGCCTCCTGCACACCATCCAATGGGGATCGCGCCTGCAACCTGGGCATGTGCCCTGACTGGGAATCCAACCCTGACCGCCAGGTTCATAGGTCGACGCTCAACCACCGAGCAGGCCACTCCAGCCTCCCTTTAGTCTTAGAAATTCACGAAGTTCATGGTATTCTACTTCATAACAGCCCCGGGGTTCTTTTCGTAGCAAATATACCGATTTTCTCCAAAACTGCCGGCAAGGTGAGGTTCCAGGTGCCTCATGTGCGCTGAGGCCGGCAGCCCGGTGGCCACCTGCTGCGGTCCCTATGAAACTGGCTTCGAATCCCCGACGATTTGGGGGTGTTCGGGGTCCCGACAACAGAAGAGGGGGCCGGGTCGGCGCGGGCGCCCCCTCCCCGCTCCTGGCCCGCAGGCGTCACGTTTAGGGTTCCCCGAGGGCGGGCGGCGCGCACCGCATTAGGTGAATTAGGGACCTGAGCCGCCCAGCCGCCGGAGCCGCCAGACCCTTCGCGCTATGGAGCCCCCCGCCCGCCCCGAGGACCCCCCGGCCCCCGC
>NW_006290686.1:956487-957916 GCF_000327345.1 Myotis davidii
AAAAGCCAGCCCCCCCCGCCATATTTTTCAGTTATGTTAGCTAAGGAATTCCATTTTAACTTATATCTGTATGAATTGGGTTTTATCACTTAGAACCAAAAGAGTCCTATCATATAAATTAACCATCTCAAACAACTGTTGAGAGAACCAAGTAAAATAATGAACACAATAGGCTTATAAAGTACTTCCTTCCATTGACTTCCAATTTATAGAAATCAAAACAAACATAATTATGTAAGAGTTCAAAAAACAATACAGTAAGGGATCAGACAACAGGATCCACGACTTAGCTTTGAATTCTTTTCAGTAAACTCGTATACATTCTAACAGAGCCCAAATTCATGGAGCCAAACACTGTTGTACAGTAAGTTCCCCATAATCAAGTCAATTAATAGCACATACTAATTCTGGTTTGTTTTCTTTGTTACCATCATTTATAGGTGGCCAACAGTAATGGTTTGCTTTGAGTAGAAAGGTTCCACAACTTGATTTTATTTTATTGCCAGAAGGATGAAAGAGGGATTTATAGAGTTTGTGGATTAAATCAAAATAGCAGGGCTGGGACTAGGATGAACCAAGTGAGGCACCTGCCTCAGATGCAAAATTTTAGAGGCTGCCCAAAACTCAGTAATCAAGATAAATTATATTTTAATGCAATATTTTTAACATTCAAAAATGCCAAAAATCCAGGATGAAGAAAATAACAGAATGTTTTTTAAAATAACAACAGGATCTGTGTCACTGATTTTTCATTTTGCCTCAGACTCTAAGATGGCGCAGCATGGCACTGCAAGTGGAGTGAACTTCTAAGCTGTAAGAAGCAGAGACACATCCAGTGCTCACAAACATCATGGACCTAGATGCACTTGAAGGACCACCCAGTGAAGTACTCTGAATAGAAAGTAAGCCAGAACTAAGATCTATAACTGAGCAAATTACTTTGCCTTTTTTTTTTTTTAATGTTTTTATTGATTTCAGAGAGGAAGGGAGAGAGGGAGAGAGGGATAGAAACACCAACAGTGAGAGAGAATCATTGATCAGCTGCCTCCTGCACACCATCCAATGGGGATCGCGCCTGCAACCTGGGCATGTGCCCTGACTGGGAATCCAACCCTGACCGCCAGGTTCATAGGTCGACGCTCAACCACCGAGCAGGCCACTCCAGCCTCCCTTTAGTCTTAGAAATTCACGAAGTTCATGGTATTCTACTTCATAACAGCCCCGGGGTTCTTTTCGTAGCAAATATACCGATTTTCTCCAAAACTGCCGTCAAGGTGAGGTTCCAGGTGCCTCATTTGCGCTGAGGCCGGCAGCCCGGTGGCCACCTGCTGCGGTCCCTATGAAACTGGCTTCGAATCCCCGACGATTTGGGGGTGTTCGGGGTCCCGACAACAGAAGAGGGGGCCGGGTCGGCGCGGGCGCCCCCTCC
>NW_006290686.1:958261-967491 GCF_000327345.1 Myotis davidii
TGCGCCTCGGGGCCCCTGCCCGGCCTCAGCCTCCCTGTCTGTCAGGCGCCCGGGAGGACCACAGCGTCTCGAAGCCTCGGGTGCACGCAGACAGGGATGGGGGCTGGTGGCGCTGCGTTTGGTCCCTGCCTCCCAGCGTGAGTTGGCCCCTCCCTGCGGAGAGAGCCTGTGCATTTACCCAGGGGGATGGCGGGGCGGAGGAGGGTCCCGGCAGGTGCCCCAGGGCCTTGCGTTCGGGGACTGGCTGGCCCACTGAGTCTCTATCACCGAGGTTAGCAACTGGACACTTCCTTACGCACAGGCACCTGGACACGTCTGTGGGCTCACCTTTTCCTCCTGTGAAAATTGGGGCTAATAAAACCAGTGTCCTAGAGCCATTATGAGGATTTGGGGGGGTGGGCAGGGGGAGAGATGTCCTGAAACAGGCTCCTTTTCATTCCACAAACGGGGACTGAGCCCCAGGCCCCGCCCCAGAGGAGGGAAGAGGCATAAGGGACTAAGGCCCTTGAAGAGAAATGGGGCTCCTGCCTGGGCGGGAGGTGGGAGACGTCCAGCACAGCTGGCGTTTGCGTGGCTCTCTCATCTTCACGGGCACTGCCCTCTTCCCATTTTAAGGCTGGTGAGCACTGAGGCCCAGAGAGTCTGAAAGACTTACCCAAAGTCACATGGTGTCAGTGGCAGAACTGGGACCTGAACCCACTCTCTTCTGCTTCCCTGAGGGGCCCCACCAGGGTTTTGGGGTACCCACTCAGGGGCTGGGAGACCCTCTGCTCCAGCCCCGTATTCCTAGCAGAGAAGCTGGAACTTGTCCTGAGTCACACAGCCACACTGAGGTGTGTCACACTGCAAGTGGGGTTTTCAGTTCAAGGTGTGGTCCCCAGTGGGGTGCCCTCCAGGAGGGGTGGTAGGAATGGGGCCAGACGCAGTCATGGGGACGTCTGAAGTCTGGCTATGGGGATGGGAGCGTCTGGCGGGGTTAACCTGGAGCTCAGTGTCCCTTCTATTCTGACGCTCCAAGGACCTTCCCTGGGACCATGGGCCTTCCCCCTCAGGGTTCTCAGGCCCCAGAATTCTCCCCGAAGCCCCCTTAGCTACCATTTTAGCCTCTTTCCCCAAGTACAGACTGTTAACGTAAAAAAAACATTGAAACCTGTAAAGAATTTTTGTGAGTTTATTTGAGCCAAACTGTCGACATATGCCGGGAAGCAGAACCTCAACGAATTGAGATAGTGCTCCGGAGAATGGCAGGGTTACATCCGTATTTATACATTCCAATCACAGGAGGAACATAGGTGGGTTACATGAAATTCATTGGTGATCGATTAAGGAGGTGGGATTAAGCGAAGCGGGGAAACCTCTGGGATAGGATAAAAAGTAAAATGATGGACACATACTTAGGTGGGTGCAGGAACAATGAACGTGATGATGAAGGAGTTTGTGGTCTCTGTCCTGGGCCCAGCACATTAGGTTGTGCCCCAGGGGCTCCAGATACAGGGAAGTCACAAGTTACCCAGACATTTCAAGGATATGTTATCATAGATACAAAAAGACAGATAGGCTCAGTTAAGGTAAAGGTTGACCTTCTCAGTGAAGATACTGGCCTAGGACGTAACTGCCCACCATAACTGCTTTTAGTCAAAGTTTAATTTCAGACCATCCTTTGTGGTGACTTTAGGTCTCTGAGTTTGCAAAACTGCCATCCAGGCCTTCCCTGAGCTTGTCAGGTTAGCATGTGACCCCTTTCGTCCACAAGACCTAAGCAGAGACACTTAAGTCACTGCCCTCCTGGTATCAGGCCTTGGTTAGGTGGCTCTAGTCTAGTCCCTTCTCTTTGCTGTGTGGCCCCACGCTCCTTGCTCAGCTTCTCTGAGCCTCCGTCTCCTGCTGACACCAGGTCTTTCATGTTGGTTTTCTGTTCCCTGAGGGGGATGCATTTTCTGTGTGCCAGGCTCTGGGCTGGGTTGGGGGGTACAGATGACGCAGCTAGCCTCGCCCTCTGGCTACCCCCAGCCCAAGCTGCCAGCGGGCCTTTAGGGCCCATGAATTGTCTGCGGGCAGGGACCTTATCAGTGCTCCGCGTTCTGCTCACAGAGCTGGTTCAGGCTGGGCCCAGGGCGTGTCGGGGGGAAGCGCTGGGCTTGGAGCTGGTCGGGCTAGGCTTCATTTCTGGCTCCGCCACAAAACGGCCGCGTGAATGGAGCACGTTTCTTACAAGGAACGCGCGCTAACCGATTGCGCCACTGGAGCTCCTGGAGCACGTTTCTTGACGTCTTTGTGGAGGTAATCGGAGATGGAATCTCCTGCTTAAAGGTTATCATGAGGTTCCGTGAAATAGGTTGAGGGAAACATTGTGGGGGCCATTGTGTCAGCACAGAGCAATGTCCTGGAGTCAGTCAGCTTCTCTCTCTCTCTCTCTCTCTCTCTCTCTCACACACACACACACACACACACACACACACCCTCTCACTTGTATGCTCATGTGTGCCTCTCTCCCTCTCCCTCTCTCTCACTCTCCCTCTCTCTCTCTCTCTCTGAGAGACAAATTTTGCTTTTCTGCGTTTGACCCTGGGAAGTCACAGATGAAGACTCAGACCCAGCCCTGCAGGCCGGTGGGGAATGGACTCAGGTGGTGATGACCCGGCGTGGTGCTGGCAGTACCAAGGGATGCCTTCATTCTCCACAGAGCAGCCAGGGTGAAGCTCTGAACATCACTCCTTTCTCCTGCTTAAAACCTCCCACTGGCTTCATACTTAAAAGCCCAGCGCCTGTCCATGGCTTTCAGGGCCCGTGGGACCTGGCACCTGCTCAGGTCCCCTCCGATGGCTCTGGCTCAGGGCTGCCACTGCTGCCCCAGGCACTCTGCCAGGTCACTGCTCTGGCCCCAGAGCCTGGACCAGGACTGGCCCACAGCTGGCTCTCCGCAAATATGTGCTGAATTAATGAATGAACTCTTCAGGAGTCGGGGAGGAGAAGGAGGAGGAGGAAAGTAGGGAGGTGCGGAGGGGCCAAGGAGAGTTGCTATTTGTTCTGCATCTGGACAGACGGGTGGGTGGTGGGCAGGTGAAGAAGAACAGCCTGGGAAGGGGGGTGTCAGGTGGCCTCAGGCCTAGCACTCAGGAAGCTCAGCTTGGGCCCCGGACTAAAGCAGACATGGGGGTTACATGCTGCCATTTATGGAAGCAGCCATGCAGGCCGGGCACACAGTAGATGCTCAGTAAACACTTAAGTTCTCCTCCCCTCCCAGAGGCTCTCCAATTATGTTGCCTTTTTCTGGGGAAAAGCTTGGGTTTGGACGAAGCCAGTCTCTAACATGCGCTAATCTCCCATAAAGCAAAGACCCACAGTGGCAGCTATGGCTGAAAAACAGCTGTTTCCAGTGTGAATCGGAGAGGGTTGGAACGGTGATGAGTTGACCTTGGGACTCACTGAGCCCACCTCTCACTGGGACATGTGGAAACCGAGGCTCCGAGTGGTCAGCCACTGGTCTGAGGCCAAGCGGGTCCTACAACCCAGCCTCCTGGCTCACAGCCCAGCGCTCTTTCCTGGGCCATTCCCATGGGCTGATTTCATTGCGAATCAGTTTTTGTCAGCTGTTAGGTTTCTAAGTTATATTTTTATTAGGATGTCTACCTCCTGGAGAATTTGGGAGCCACCAAAAAGAGTATTCTTATGAGGATTAGAATAAAATCCGAACGTTTACTTGCAGGCCAGTGAGAGCCCCTCTTCCCTGGAGCGTGCCCACTTCTGTGACTGACCTCTCTCTCCTCAGGTCCTGACACAATGGCCTCCTTGCCATTCCTTCCTGCCTTGGGGCCTCTGCACGTGTCATTCCCTCTGCCCAGATTTCTGTCCTTGTTCTTTCCTTGTCTGGCTGCTTCTCACCTTTTGTGTCTCAGCTCAGAAATTTCCTGCACAGAGCGGCTTCCCTGGCTACTGCACCTACGGTCGGCCACTGAGCCGTTCTCCACCGCGGTGTGTATCTCCCTCAGAGCCCTCACCACCATTCAACGTGGTCGAGTTAATGTACTTGCTTGGCTCTTTGTTTTCTGTGTCCTCCCAACCCGAGTGCAGACTCCATGTCGCTGCTCGATCCCAGCATTTGGCTCCATCGGTGCCTTGTATTCAGCAGGTGCTCCATACATGCTTGTTGAATGCATCGTGGTGGAAAGTGGTGGCTCGAAATCCGTTTCTCTGACTCTGGGTTTTACATTTGGCTTCCACGTACCCTATTGAGAGCCAGGCCCTACGGCAGATGCTTCCGAGGACACAAACATGACCCCCCACTCCCCCCACCCCGCTAGGGTCAGGGCTCTACCCACAAGCCAGGAGACGGTGCGACTGAACTCATATCACAGGGCCCGGCCCCGAGCGCTGTCACTGTGAGGAACCCTTAACTACAACCGTGGGAATCGGCCTGTTCGGGTGTCCTGTGGGGCCGCCTCCTTTAGGATAGAAGAGACGTGGTTTGGGTGTCTTGCTGTTTCTACCTAAACCTCAATGAGTCCGCTCTACATGTGTGAGGTGCAGAGCCTCGGAGAGCCGGGCTTGGAACAGGCCTGGGGTCGAAGCTGCCCAGCTGTGTGATCTCGGCTCTTCTCTCCAAGCCTCTGCTTTTCATCTGTAAAATCGGGGCAGTGATGGCTGCTACAGAGTGGGGGCGATGACATTGCATACATGCCCAGCCCAAGGCCTGACACCAAATGGCTTTCAGCAAGTGCAAGTACCCCTTTCTTCCCTCTCCTGTGGTTGGCACAGAAGCCTCTGGTGGGGGTGGGGATGGGGCACAGGGCTGCTTGGAAGGGATGCCCAAGCCTCATCCCTGCTCACCTGGCCTGGGATGTCTCTCGCCCACAGGGGGACTATGTCTGGATGGACCTGAGATCCGGGCAGGAGTTCGATGTGCCCATCGGGGCGGTGGTGAAGCTCTGCGACTCTGGGCAGATCCAGGTGGTGGACGATGAGGGCAATGTGAGTAGCCCCCCCATCTCCCCCCAACCCCATGCCCTGGGGAGGACACGGGCTGACAGGTGACCTGAGGTAGGCGCCAAGCAGTGACCCCCCTCAAGGGGTAGAGGTGGTGCCTATGCCCTCACTGTCACCTCTCACTGCCCATATGTCCACAAGCACAGTCCATGCTTCCTAGTGTTAGAGATGTGTGTCTGCGTGGGCATGTGCACATGTGCGGTGAGGCGGCAGGTGCCCCAGGCTGGGAGCTCTTCAGACACCAGTGTGCTTCGGGGTTGGATAGACTAGGCTCATATTCCATCGCCCACTGACTAGCTGTGCAAGCTTTACCAAGTCTTTTTTCCTCCTGAGCCTCACTGTTTTCTTCTGTAAAATGGGGATAACAGGAACTATATCTCAGAGTGTTGACCCACAAATGAGATCACACATGGAGAACACCCCAGGAAAGTGAGAGCTTGGAAACACCCTTGGTCTCACTCTATTGCAGCGGTTCTCAACCTGTGGGTCGCGACCCCTTTGGGGGGCGAACGACCCTTTCACAGGGGTCGCCTAAGACCATCGGAAAACACATATATAATTACATATTGTTTTTGTGATTAATCACTATGCTTTAATTATGTTCAACTTGTAACAATGAAATTGGGGGTCACCACAGCATGAGGAACTGTATTGAAGGGTCACGGCGTTAGGAAGGTTGAGAACCACTGCTCTATTGGGTTAGGCATCCTGTGAATTCATTTCATTGGCCACCCGACTTCCCCTGGGAATCAGCCTGACGGTTAACCCTTTACCTCCCGTGTCTCCTCTACCTCCTGAAGGAGAGGGACACTGGGAGTATGAGGTGGTAGTGAGAGTGGGGCTTTCAGGAGGGAAGGAAAGGTGTGAGGAAGGTGCACGGTCTGGATGAGGGCTCAGAGGGGAAGCCTCTGAACACGTGAGCATGTGTGTTGCACGTGTGTATGTGCATGGGGACGTGCAGATGCGGTGCAGAGAACAGGGTGGCTGCTTAGCAGGGACGTGAGGGACTCAGAGAGATTCAGTCCCACCATAATTTGGGCTGTACTCTCTCTAGCCCAATAGAGATGGGCCTGAGTCCTTGTCTTAGCCTCCTAGTCTGACGGGGGAGAAGGAGGGGACAGCAACGTGGAGCAGAAAGCTCTGCTGGGGAGAGGGGAGGGCCCAGGACGTTGGGGGCCTTGTAGTGGACATGGAGGGAGAGGGCGTCACTGTTACCCTGCAGCTCCTGGAACATCCCCATCAGGGTCTGCACAGCCCTTCGACCCCGTTCCGTCTTTGGGTCCTCACAGCGTCTGTGACAGGCCAAGTGGGCAGCCACTGCTACCCCAGGGACACTGCGCACAGAGAGGGGCCAGGGAACTAGTCACACAGCTGCAGGTGACGGTGCTGGGGTGAGGACCCAGGCCCTCTGGCCTCTGTTCATCCCATTCTCCTCCCAACATCTCAGTGGCCACTTGGGGCTCAGGTTCATTGACCACCTTTTGTGCCCTGGGTTTGGGAGTGCCTGCAGGGTCATTCCTGGGGCTCCAGTTCTCAGATGCCCCAGGAAGTCACTGGCTACAGCCACAGAAGGGGGGCTGGCGGCACAGACAGGCCCACAAACCTGCCTGCAGCCTTCAGGGTGGGGCCCCGGGACGCTGCCTGCAGGCTTGAGTTTCAGCTGGGTCATGTTGCATGTCAGATGGTGTCCCGTAACTGTGTCACCAGATCTCAGAGGTCCCCTCCCAGCCACCCCCACTGAGGCCCAGAGAGCAGGGGCTGCATGACTGGCTGACGTGGAGCAGGATGGGGAGGATGGGCTTGCCTCAGTGGAATCAGGTGCCGGGGCTCTGGCCTCCTCTTTCACCAGCCTTTCTCACGCTCATGCCCGCCTCACCCCTCCAGGACCTCTCTTTTATTCCTGTCATCCCACAGACTTCTTCAACTTGAGGGTAGGGACCAGTTGACTCACATGCAGTTCTCCAGAGCTCAACAAAGGGTCTGCCCAGGCAATGTTCTCCATAGAGGCCTGCTGAATGAATGAATGAATGAATAAGTGATGAATGGCAGGTCATGGATGCAGTCCTCATTGGAATCCTAACACTCCGCCTTTGCCCAAGCCCTTCCCATGGCTAGATGCGCCTCCTTCCCTCCCTCTCAGAGCATGTGGCCGCCCTCTCTCCGAGCTCAGTGCCAGGCCAGCTCTTTTCCACATGTGCCACAGTCCCTGCAATTGGCCATGGTCTCTCTCGCTCCCTCCCCCTCTCTCAGGGCCAGGCCTTGGTTTCTGCCCTGGCTACACTTTGGTCCGTGTTGTGGGTGGACATTGACCTGAGGGTGCTGCCTCAGCTGGAAAGGGGTGGGGAGAGACTCAGCTCTGCCGTTGGACTGGACAGGCCACTGTACCTCTGGAGCGTGACTCCTCGCTGTAAACCAGCGGCCGGTCACTCTGTCCCGAGGGAGTACAACACCCAGCGCTGGCTGAGGAATGCCCAGGCTCCTTTGTAGCTCTCGCAGGAGTAAAACAAAGGTCGGCCTTCATTGTATCAGTGAATCCTCCCAGCATCCCCAAGAAGAAGGGACTGTTGCTCTAATTCCCATTTCGTAGGTGAGGCCGTGGAGGCCCAGGGAAGCAGTGACGGGCACAGGGTTACAGGGTCACGAAGGGGCTGAGTCGCCTCTTCTCTGTGCTGAGCGGTTCGGGGAGTAATTATGGGCCCAGAGTTGGGGTTGAGTGGGGAAGGCAGACAGCTTGCCCGGGAGTCCTCTCTCTCCGGCCCACAGTCAGTGAGAGGGGACCAGGCGGAGGGAATTTTCCACCCGGATCAGCTTTTATGAGGAACAGGGAGCCTGGGCGAGAGGAATGTTCCACGTGGGCCTGGAAAGCCCAGGCGCGTTCTTCAATCTCACCGCCCGGCCCATTCATGCCGCGGGGAGAGCTGCGTGAGGGCCTGACCTGGATTGAATTGCTCCTGGCCCCGGAGGTGCCTGGAAATGCCAGGGAAACTGGAGGTGTGGGCACTGGCTGGCCTGGGCCTGCACCTCTGAGGGCCTTGTGCAGGCCACCGCCCTGCTCTGGTCCTAGTCCCCCAGGTGAAGTGAGGGGTTGGGATAGGAGACCTCTGGGGTCTCCCCGTGACCAGGACTTTTGCTTCTGATTCAGACCTGGTCCGCCGTGCTCGCCAGCTGGCCACCTGGCCTAAGAGCGAGTCCCTGCCACTGTCCCTGTAGGGGGCACCGTGGAAGGGACATGGCAGCCAGGGAGCCTGACCCCCAGGAGCGCCCAGCCTGGGGCAAGTTGGGGGATCAGGGACAGAGCTGCACTCAGACAGTGGCAACCCAGGTGACCACTGCCTCGCAGTGGGAGACCCAGGCCACGTGGGGACCCAGAGGGGACCCCTGACCGTGCTTGCGGTGGACGTGGGTGGGGGTGCAGGTGGAGCATGTGAGGGTGGGCAGACGTGTCATGGAGGCTTTGGAAACTGGGGAACATCTGAGCTGAGCCTCAAAGGCTGATGGAAAGAAGGGAGAGGGCATAGCACGAGCCAGTCACAGAGGGTTTTGGGGTCATGATCACCAGCCTCCCTGGCCTGGAAGTACAGAGGTAACTGGAGCACAGGCTGGCGGTCCTGGTGTCCGGCTCACGCTGGCCCTTGAACACCAGGCTGAAGAGCATGTGTGTGGGGGAGTCAGAGAAGCACTGAAAGCCCCAGAGTAGTGGGATCAGACTGGTGCCTGAGGAAACGCCAGGGGGGAGGTGGGGAGGGGAGGACTGGAGGGAGGTGGAGGACAGCAGGGGGCAGGGACCAGGTGAGAGCTGGTGTTCCGGATCAGGATCAGCGTAGGGGCTTGAGGTTGGCGAGGATGGCGCTTTAGAGGATTGAATGGGTAGGAGTGGTGACCAGTTGGATTGGGGGTGAGATGGGATGGGGGTGGGCAGCGATGCCCAGATTCCTGCTAAGAAGTTTCCTGCTAGCATCTAGCCGCAGGGGCTGGTTCTCCCGGAGGGGACCTGGAGGAGAATCATGACGTCCATTACACCTGCTCAGCAAGTCGGAGGCTTGAGCTGGAAGGTGGCCGAGGGACCCCAAAGTCAGGTTCCTGCCAGGTCCTGAGGCTCCCAGTTTCTGGCATTTGGGAGGAGGGAGGGGGCCCCAGAGTCTGTGGGGGCTTAACTCAGGCTGTGGCTACACCCCAGAGCACAGGTCAGACTCACTTCCCTGGAGGGCTGGCATTGTGAGGAGAAGGTGCTGGAGACTAGGGGGAAG
>NW_006290686.1:967669-974765 GCF_000327345.1 Myotis davidii
GGGGCGGGAGAGAAGGGGGAGAGGCTTCCAGCGCTGGGAGGAAACCTGGGCTTTGCTAGTTTGTTGAGAGTCAATGCTGTTGGCCAGATGCGCCACCGTCTGCCACCCGGTGGCAGCAGGGAATATTGCAGGGAAGAGGAGGGGAGCTGGAGGGCAACCTGTCCTGTTTCTGCTTCTGCTCAGTAGTGAAAGCGCCCCGGCTCCACGGGCATCAAACCCGTGAAATACCGCCCCCCCCCCCAATAGGTCCACTTGTCCCGTCTCCACTGCTGCCGCCCTCCTTCACCAGCCTCAGCCTGTGCGTGTGCTGTTCCTTGGACTTGGAATTTCCTCTCGTGGGGACTCCCACATCTCTTTTCTTTTTTAAACAAATATATTTTATTTATTTTCCACAGAGAGGAAGGGAGAGGGACAGAGAGTAGAAACATCGATCAGCTGCCTCCTGCATCCCCCCCCCCCCCCCAAAACACACACTGGGGTTGTGCCTGCAACCAAGGTACATGCCCTTGACCGGAATCAAACCCAGGACCTCTCAGTCCCCAGGCTGACGCTTTATCCACTGAGCCAAACCGGCCAGAGCAAGGGACTCCCACATCTTACCCAGTCTCCTTCTTATCATTCAGGTCTGAGCTTAACTACCCCCTCCTCGGAGAGGTGGCCCCTGACCACATTGTCCAATGTCGCTCCCAGGTGGCTCTCCATGCTCTGTGCCTGTTGCTTTATCCCTGGAACTCTCTGAAGTTACTCTTTGTGCATTTGTTTACCGGAGTCTAGATTGGAAGCCAAGGCTAACTCCAAGTATTACACTTTCCATCCCATCCCGCAATGTGACTGGGGACCCTCATCCCCTTAATGACAACCTGATGGGGCCCCAGTCCCTGGCCTGCCTGCCTCTCAGGTCTGTCCAGAGAATCCCTAAGAGGAGGAGGAGAGGCCCCTGGGGGTTGGGGGTGGGCATAAACTCAAACCTGTTAGTACAGATGGCATTTGGCTGTGGAAGAGAACAAAACCCTTAGCAGGGTCGCGCGGACTGGGGGTTCCCTCCCGTCCAGGGCCTCTCCCCCATCCTCCCGCAGCCTGGGATCAGGAGCACACCCTGACATAAGCCCCTGTGCCTCCCGCAGGAACACTGGATCACCCCGCAGAAGGCCACGCACATCAAGCCCATGCACCCCACGTCGGTCCATGGTGTGGAGGACATGATCCGCCTGGGGGACCTCAATGAGGCTGGCATCCTGCGCAACCTGCTCATCCGCTACCGGGACCACCTCATCTATGTGAGTGCCGCCCGCCCGGCTGCCCCGGGCCCCAGTGCCACCCAGGGGCCCAGCCTCCCGAGACTGCCAGGCCTGTTGCTGGCCCCGGGGCCAGGGACTCCTCTGCCCATGTCCCTGGGGCTGGCTCATCCTCTCTTTGGGGCTGTGGCCTGTGTGGTCTGTGGCTGGGGAAGGAGGCTGTTTGTACCCCAGGTTCGTGTGCCTCTGTAGGTCTTGGAACCCCCGGGAAGCCAGGACAGAGGTGGTGAGAGGCTCAGTGCTTTGCCCAGAGACAGGGAGCTGCTGCCCCGCCCACCCGGGTCTGCTGTGGGGTCAGCCTGCTATTGGGTCCACAAGGTCAAGAGAGGAGGGGTTGGGAGGCAGGGGATGGAGGAGGGAACGTGCTCCTTGAGTCCCCCCACCCAGACCTCCACATTACACCCCACATTCCACCTGGAAACTCAAGACAAGTCTCACCCAGACAGGACTGAGCTGATCCCAAGAGGAGGAGGGGCCCATGGGCGTTGAGGGCGGGCAGTGCCCATCAGAACAAGAAGGGCCTACGGAGATCATTTAATTAGAGGTTCTCACACTTTTCGACCCAGGAACCCTTTGTGCTCTTAAAAATTATTGTGGAGACATAGCCAGTTTGGCTCAGTGGATAGAGCGTCGGCCTGCGGACCAAAGGGTCCCAGGTTCGATTCCGGTCAACGGCACATACCTTGGTTGTAGGCTCCTCCCAGGCCCAGGCCCTGGTCAGGACCCATCCAGGAGGCAGCCAATCAATGTGTTTCTCTCACATCGATGTTTCCCGCTGTCTTCTCTTTCTTCCTCTCTCCCTAAAAATCAATGGAAAAATATCCTCGGGTGAGGATTAACAACAACAACAAATAACAAACAAAAAACAAAAAGAAAAATTCAAGAAGCAAACAACAATATGTGGAAAAAGCTAAAAAGCAAACAACAACATGACAAACTCGGCCAATCTGACGTCTTCTCTTTCTTCCACTCTCCCTAAAAATCAATGGAAAAATATCCTCGGATGAGGAATAACCAAAAAAAAAATTATTGAGGACCCCAAAGTGTATTTATGTGAGTAATGTCTACTGACATTTACCACATTAGAAATTAAAACCGGGAAACTTCAAACATTTTATTAATTCATTTTAAAATAACCATAAAAATCCATGACAAGGTAACATATTTTTATGAAAAAGAACTATATTTGCAAAAAAAAAAGATAATGAGATGAGTGACATTGTTTTAAAATATTTTCAAATATCCTTAATGTCTGGCTTTAATAGAAGACAACTGGATTCTCATAGCTGCTCTGCATCCAGGCTGATGTTTTAGTTAAAGCATATGAAGAAAATCTGGCCTCACTGATATGCAGGCAGAAAAGAAAGACCTGGTAGACTTTCTAAACGTGTCTGAGGACCCTCAGAGGTCTTTGGGCCACACTTACAACTGCGGATCTACTCCAGTAGTCCCATTTTACAGACAGGAAAACTGACACTCCATGAGGTTTAGCCAGGCCCACAGCTGTGCGCTGGGGTCACTGCATGGCTCTGACCCAGCCCCTCCCTCAAGCAGCTCAGAGGTGAAGTAACTGGATGTGCAACAACAGGGAGAGGGCGGAGGGACCCCCTGAGTCCAGTCCCCAGGCCCTGGGCAGGCTGGTATGGAGGGCATGCTGAGGGGGCTGTGGGGTGACAAGTGCCTGGGAGAAGCGCAGAGAAGGTTCCCAGGTATTTGCAGGAGGGAGGTGTCACTCCCAGCTCGGGGAGAGTGGGGGGCTCCTGGAGGTGGGTGAGGCTGGCTGGTAGAGATGGCATTCAGGGAAGAGCACTGCATGCCTAGAAGGCGGAGATAGGACTATGCCTGGTGAGTGAGCGGCACAGAGTCGCTCTGGTTGTCCGGACCGTGAAGGGGAGCCAGGGATTGTCCCTGAGCAATCACAGCAAGGAGCTCTCTGGGCGAGGGGCCCATCCCCTTAGAAGCCCGGGCACTGTGGCCCCGGAGCTGCTGGGAGGCCCTCTGCCACCCTCCCCACGCTGGGTGCCTCTGGGGCTTCAGGCTCCCAAGGAGAGGCTGTGTCTGGGCCCTGGGCGTCACCCCTGGCGCAGGCACAGCCAGCAGCTTTCACAGGGAGCCCTTTGCACTGACGGGGGTGGGGCTAGAATTCAAGCCAAGGCCAGAGATTCCCCTGAGGGCCCACTGGTGTCTGCACCCCAGTGCTGGCAGTCCCCGCCCCCTTGCTCCTCTCCCTGGGTGGCAGGTGGACACCGCGGGGTCCAGGGCTCTCCGTGGCCACTCCCTCAGGCTGAGTGGAGGCTGGCACTGGGTCTGGATGCATCAGGGAGGCGCCCACCCGCCTGAGGTCACTGCCAGAGCCACTTCCTGACCCACCCTCCTGCCAAGAGGCCGGGCCCCGCCCAGGGAGGAGCTGAGGGAGGTGGGAGGTGGCTCCACCGTGGACCCTGCAGACCGTGTCTGAGAATCACTCTGAGGCTTGGAGGTGGTCATTTTACACAGTTCGGTGATTTTGCAGACAAACTGGTTGCTCACGTGGGAGGCAGTTGGTTCATAGACTGAATCAAGGAAAACGGCGAAGGCGGGTTCAGAAGGGCTGCGGTGGGTGGGGAATCCCAGATCAGTGAATCCTGCTTGTGATTGGCTGGCAGCTGGCGGAGAAAGCGGCTGGACATTGTGTCTTCAGAAGGCTGACTAGGGGTCAAAGAGAACCATTCCAGAGGTTGTAGATTCTCCAGAAAATCCCGGGATCTGCACCATCTGCCTCATCAGAAGAGTCACTAGTAACCTTTCCGACCCCTTTTCTGGGTGAGGGAGAGGGGGCAGGGAGGGGGCAGGGGATGGAGCCACCTTCATTCCGAGGCTCCAGTCAGGAAACCAAGCCATAGTCCCTGGAAGGCCCCAAGCTTCTCATCCCTGGGCCTCAGATTCTGGGTGTCTGGAAAGCCGTGCTCAAGAGCTGTAGGGTTCAAGGGAGTTTCTGGACTTGGTGGCGCCACGGTTCTGTGATTGGGTGGGTGATGTGGAGGAGAGCAGGGTCTGAAGAAGCAGCTGGGCCGGGCCATTGTCCCACTCAGAAACTGTACCTGTCCCTCACCATGGCAACCCTGGTCACTTCATGGCTTGGGTTACCCTGGGCACAGCCCCGCACACCCCGGATTTCCTCAGATTACCGCACCGCTCACAGCCATGAGCGGGGGGACACCCTGTCCCTGACTGTCTGCCCTGGGCTTGCCTGCTCCAGCTGGCCCGCCCCCAGGAGCCCGCGGGACAGACAGTACCTAGGCCACAAATTGGCCCAGGCACCCCAATAGGAGGGGGCCCTCTGAGGACACCTGGCAATCTCTCATTGGGGACCCAAATGCCAGGGGCTGTCCCTGGGTTCTGCAGGGAATAGGTGGCAGGGCTGACAGGGACCAGGACTTGCTGATGTTGAACAGAGGTCTGGGAGGCCTGCACCCGGTCTTGGCAAGCGGCCTTTGGGGAACCTCTGGCACTCTGGTCACAGCCTTCCCTCATTGCCTTTGGGGAACCTCTGGCACTCTGGTCACAGCCTTCCCTCCGGTGCAATGAGGAGACTCTTGGGTGGCACCTCTGTGACTCTGGGGAGGTATGTGTGCCCCAGGATGTGTTTTGGTATTCGTGGTCAGCTAAGGTAGAGGCTGCAGGCTGGCAGGCCTAAGAGCTTCCTGGAGGAGGTGGAGCTTGAGGTAAAATGGATTCCTGCCACATCTTGGGGGTGGTATCTCTGGCCCCAGGGAGGCCCCCTGATCTTCCTCTGGGGACCTGGAGGCCCCTAGGGACCTTGTGTGCTGTGTTGGGGCTTGGGAATCGTCCTTATCTGTCCTCCAGCCCAGCCCAGGGCCCCATAGGGAAGGTTTTATTACTGGAGACTTGAGCAAGAGGCCTGCGCTGGGCAAGTGCGCAGTCACTGTCTGCTGACTGTGGACTCTCGGAGAGAGAGGCCAGAGGGCTCGGGAAGCAGTGCTGAGAGTCTCAGGGGATGGATGGGCACCGAGGCCCAGAGAGGGGCAGGCGGGCCTGGTCTCAAGCCGGCAGTGGCAAGCCTCTTGCTTCTCCTACCCCACCGCCAGCTCCACAGTCCCGCAGGTGCATCCTGAGATTTGGGGAGGTCCCGGTGGGAGAGCGAGAGCTGGGGCTCTGGGCCCAGGTCCCTTGCTCATCCCACTCCCTGCTTATCTGCTGTGTGATCTCAAAGCCCCTCTCCTTCCTGGAGGCGCAGTTCTCCCTTCTGAGAAGGGAACGTGACTACACTTCTCAGCGGCCTTCTGAGGAGGTGAGGGGAGATGCTGTGGAAGCTGCGAAGTCCTGCGCCCAACGGGGTCCTTCCCGTCAGGTGGAGTGTCCTTGCCCTTCTGCGGGGGAGGGTCCTCTCACCGAAGGAAGAGGCCTCGTTTTTATTATTTATTTTGAAATGGGTGTCCGTGCTACAGATTAGAACGTTTTCCTTCTGCCACACAGAGAGCCACTGCCATTAATTTCCAATCAATCTTCCAGTGTGCACAGGGGATTGGTTCCAGGACCACCAGTCAATACCCAAGTCCATGGATGCTCAAATCCCTTATATGAAAGGGTGTGGCATTTGCATATAACCCATGCACGCCCTCCTGTATACTTTAAATCAACGGTCGCCAACTGTTCAGACCTCACGGAGCACCAGTGGTCTGTGGACCACCGGTTGGCAGCCACTGCTTTAAATCATCTCTAATGGTACCTAATACAATGTAAATGCTATGTAAATAGTTGTTATTGTTTAGGGAATAATGACAAGGAAAAAAGTCTATACATGTTCAGTTCAGACCCAATCATCATTGGCCTAACTCAGCCGTGGGCAAACTATGGCCTGCGGGCCGGATCTGGCCCGTTGGACATGAATAAAACTATTGAAAAAAAAGACCATACCCTTTTATGTAATGATGTTTACTTTGAATTTATATTAGTTCACACAAACACTCCATCCATGCTTTTGTTCCGGCCCTCCGGTCCAGTTTAAGAACCCATTGTGGCCCTCGAGTCAAAAAGTTTGCCCACCCCTGGCCTAACTACATAGTATGTCAGCAACAACGTAACTTTTTCTGAATATTTTTGACTCATGGTTGGTTGAATCCATAGATGGGGAATCTGTGGGTATAGAGGGCTGACTGTATATGTGTATCCTATATAATAAAACCCTAATATGCAAATCAACTGAACAGTGTAACAACCAGCGGAATGACCGGTGGAATGACCGGTGGAACTACCGGTCACTATGACATGCACTGGCCACCAGGGGGCAGACGCTCAATGCAGGAGCTGCCCCCTGGTGGTCAGTGCACTCTCACAGGTGGAGCTCCGCTCAGCCAGAAGCCCAGCGAGCACAGGGGCAGTGGTGGGAGCCTCTCCCGCCTCCACTGCAGGCAGGCGGTAAGGAGCAAGGGGTCCTGGACTGCGAGAGCCCTGGACTGCAGACTGCGAGAAAGATTGGACCTAAGCCGGCAGGCGGACACCCCCTGAGGGGTCCCAGACTGCAAGAGGGCACAGGCCAGGCTGAGGGATCCCCCCCACAGTGCATGAATTTTGTGCACTGGGCCTCTAATATATATATGATATAAAATAATGTTTATACACAATTAAAAATTTTTGTCTATGGTGGTAACATTGCCCCCATACTGTTCCATGCTTTTCCACTGGCCACATGTCTGGGCCATCCTTCCCGTCAGCGTAGGTAGGGCTGCCTCAGTGTTGCTGACAGGCCTGTCCCCTGAGCTCCCTTCCCTGCTTTTTCCTGGGCAGCAGGGCCTTTCGTC
>NW_006290686.1:974805-993147 GCF_000327345.1 Myotis davidii
CTCTTTCCGTCAGCAAGCATTTGCTGAAGGCCCTGCGTGCTGTGCAGGGTGTAGGGGAGAGCGGACCAGAGCTATAGCGGAGTCAGGTGGGCCAAGTGAAGTCCCGGTGTGAGCTGTGCTGGGGACACAGGAGGGCGAGGCTTCCTGCAGGCCCTCTCAGCTTGGCCTGGAGGGATGAGCAGGAGTTCGCTGGGTGAGGGGGCAGGGGATGGAGTGTGGGGCTTTCGACTGAGGTGTTCAATATGCAGGGCGCCTCTGGCTGTGGGATGGGGCTGGTGAGGGCCGGGCTCGGGGTCTTGTGGGCAGGGACAGGATATGGACTTTGTCCTGAGGCTGTGGGAATGGATGGGGATGACACGCTCAGGTTGTTTAAAAGCTGACCCTGCTCACCATGGAGGATAGATGGGAGTGGACAGGGTGGAACCCGGGAGCCCAGCAGGGAGGTGCTTGGCCAGCAGGGGGGTGGCCATGCTGATGGAGAGAGGTGGGCTGTATGCAGGAGCGAGGGGTGTGGAGGGAGCTCCCAGGCCCTGCTCTGCCTGGGGAAGGGTGGTGGTGGATGTGGGCCGAGCTGGGAGTCTGAGGAGGAGCCCTTTGGAAGGGGGAGGAGGTCTGGTCTGAACAGGCCGGTGGATGTCAGTGGGGACACCCAGGAGGCAGGGGACTGAGGGCCTGGTGCCCAGGAGGGCCCAGTGGAGAGGCCATGGGAACCCTGATGGGAGGAAGGGGCGGGGCCTGGCCCCAGGAAGGTGCTCCTGGGGTCTCAGCAAGCCCAGGGCCTCGGCACTGCCCCTGCCCCTGCCCCACCTGCTCACAGACCGCCTCTCTCTGGCTCCCTGTTGGCTGAAATTAGGTCTGAAATACCGTCTCTGCCTGCAGCCTCTGTAGCAGCCGTCCCTCTCCCCGAGCTGCAGGGCGACCTTTCTCCCAAATGCCATGCCTTTCATGCTCGATTCTCACTGAGAGACCTGCCCCCCCACCTCCTACCTCAAGGAATTCACAGGGGTCCTCGAGCTCCCAGAGCCCCAGGCTTTCCCTCCACGGCCCCCAGGGTGCGGCTGTCAGCGGTCCATGTGCCTCAGAGACAGTGCTGCATGGAGCCAGCCTCATGCCACGTGGTGATCAGGTGCCAGGCGGATGAGCATTATGCTATAAGGGGGTATAAGGAGGAAGGAAGGGGCACTTAGGGCAGCCCCTCTGCACCAGGCATCTGCAAAGGTCATGCCCTTTGGACTTTACAACAGCCTGGGAGGTAGATGTTAACCACCCCCCTTTACAGATGAGCAAACGCAGGCTGGAGACTCAAAGTGATGATCTGCCAGAGATGCTCCTTATGGTCACTCACCCCCCGGGGCCCAGATTCCAGCTGGTTCCCACCGCTGGGCAGGGCTGAGCTGTGGGGGAGGGTGGCTGAGGGGGTCCCGGGCTGCGGGTTGGGTCGGCAGGTTCTGCTCTGAGCAGTCAGCCCAGCCCTGGGCTGGGGGGTGGTTGGTGGAGAAGGACCTTCTCTCCCTGATCCCCACCTTCCACCTTCAGACCAGCTGTGCGGGCGGGTGAGTGTGGCACGGAGCCGGCCCAGCTCTCCAGACGTGCTTGGCCTGGCCGCTCCTCTCCAGCCTCCTTCCCTGTCCGCGTCCTGCCCCGTCTCTTCCTGCTGGGGCTCCTGCCCACAGTCAGCTGGTCAGTGTGGTGAGGCTCAGCCGCTCTGGCTCAGGCTGCTTGAAGGAAGAGTCTGGAGGGAGAGGAGAGTCCTCTGGGTTTCAGAGAAGGGTGGTCCAGGGCAGGCAGAGCCAGGACTGGAGCCCGGGTGTCAGGCTTTCAGTCCAGGGCTTCCAGCGGCCACACCTGGCCCCGGGGGGTGGGGTGGGGGTGCGTCTCCCTGCCGGCAGCAGCGCCTTTCCTGCATGGCCACTCGGGCTGGGGCTGCTGGTGGGCACTGAGGCCTAGGCGGGCGGGGATAGCGGACTGTCACCTCCCTGTGAGGTCACATCTTTCTTCAGCCTGTCCAGGCCCAGATGTCAACACATTTATCGCCAATTACAGGCTGGGCCTGGTACTTTCGGAGTGGGGTGGGGAGGGGCAGGAGGAGGGAGGAGTAGCCCTGGGTGCTTCACTGTGCCCTGGTGGCTTGTTGTCCCCTGAGTGGCAGGGCCAAGCCCACAGCAGGACATTTTGCACAGGTGGGCGTTCTGTGCACTAAGCGGGGAGCCCACAGAGAGAGGCTCTCGGAGGGGCCCCTGGCCCTGAGCCTGCACTGCCCAGATGTCTGGAGGTGCCCCGTCCCCAAGCTCAGGGGCAGTGCTGCAGGGACTGAGGCCCACCCAACCCAGCCACACCCGCTTGCCCCTTCAGCTCCTGTGGCCTGGTTCCGCTCCCTCTGTTCTAGAAAGGTCCGGTTTAGAATTCCACTCTAAAAGTTCGGGCTGTGGGGCTGGGGGGCAAAGGTGGGAGCCAGCATTTGAGGAGTACCTACAGTGTGCTAGGAATTTTCTTTCATTTTCATAAACAGTTGATTTATACCCATTTTACAGATGAAGATAAAGAAATCAAGGCTCAGAGACCCTTTCTCCCTCTCTCCTCCCTTCCTTCCTCCCTTCATCAAATGCCCCTGACACCTCCTCTGAGCCAGGCCCAGTGCTGTCTGAAGACCCGCCCCAGGCCATAGGGAGGCGGGATACTGGCACCAGAGCCACGAGGCTCCAAAGCCAGTGCTGTCCCTTCCGGAGGGAGGAGCAGACAGAACCTGAGAGCTTCTGGGGTCAGAGCCTCCCACGGGGGCCGCGGTGAGCTCCCTGGTCCTTGCTCTCCACAGACGTACACGGGCTCCATCCTGGTGGCTGTGAACCCCTACCAGCTGCTCTCCATCTACTCGCCAGAGCACATCCGCCAGTACACCAACAAGAAGATCGGGGAGATGCCCCCGCACATCTTTGCCATTGCCGACAACTGCTACTTCAACATGAAGCGAAACAGCCGTGACCAGTGCTGCATCATCAGGTGGGTGGCCCAGCACCAGGGTGGAGGTCCAGGCTTAACCCCGAGAGCACTAGCTATGTGCTCCTGCTAATGTCTCGTAGTATAGAGAATCACCTCCCCTTCCCCAGGTCTAATATCTCTATTAATGCGACCCAAGCTCATGTTAGCTTTTGAGGCCAACCTTACTAGTATTGACTGCTGGCTCCTATTAAGTTATGGTCAGTGGAAAGCTCAGGATCCTGTTCTCTCTTGGGCAGAGGGTAAAAGGACAATGCACGATCCAGCATCTAATACATGCCATGCTATATGGCAAGTAGGGAGGGAGGGGTGTGCATGTCGGAATGAAGGGGTTGGAAAGTAACCTCTGGTTGTGGCAGAGCAATGAACCCCTCTAGCCTTCCCGGCCCTGGATGGTCTCTATTGTCAGCCCATTACACAGACGGGGGAGGGCTCGTAGGGGAAGCAGCTTGGGCTGAAGCGCTAAGAGGAGGGGGACAACGCAGACTGTGACAGGCCCTGCCTGTGTCTGGGTGTCTGCAGTGGGGAGTCTGGGGCAGGGAAGACAGAGAGCACGAAGCTGATCCTGCAGTTCCTGGCGGCCATCAGTGGGCAGCACTCGTGGATCGAGCAGCAGGTGCTGGAGGCCACCCCCATCCTGGAAGGTAGGGCCAGGGCCGCAGGAGGGCTGGGCGGCTGGGCGGGGGCTGACCGTGCCCGTGACCCTCTACCCACCCTGAAGCCTTCGGGAATGCCAAGACCATTCGCAACGACAACTCAAGCCGCTTCGGGAAGTACATTGACATCCACTTCAACAAGCGGGGTGCCATCGAGGGCGCCAAGATCGAGCAGTACCTGCTGGAGAAGTCGCGCGTCTGTCGCCAGGTAGGCCCCGGCCCGGGGGCAGAGCTGTCCCTCACAGAGCCCCGAGCCGCAGTGCTGGTGGGATTCACACGTCCGAACAGCCTCAGTCCCTCGGCGGCTGCCTGCTTGCATGCCCGAAACCCACCATGGAACCACCAGGGGAGCTTTTTCGTAGAAGCCACTTGTTCAAACAGCAAACCGTGTGGCCAGGCTTCCTGATTGGTTCCTGGCGGCCTCCCCCTGTGCTCCTGCCCCAACACCTGTGCCCTGTTTTCAGGCGCCTGACGAGAGGAACTACCACGTGTTCTACTGCATGCTGGCGGGCATGGGCGAGGACCAGAAGAAGAAGCTGGGCCTGGGCCAGGCCACCGACTATAACTACTTGGCTATGGTGAGGCCCAGGCGGGGCATCCAGGGAGGGGGCAGCCATCCCAGTGAGGCCCGGGCCAGCCCATCCAGCCCCTCCCCAGCCCTAGGCCGGGTGGGTGGGAATTTCCACGTGGGCTTTCTCCCATCCTCTCGCCGGCCCCACCCCCAGCCCACCCTGGGCTTGTGTGTGCCCTAAGGCCTGTTCCCCACGTGGGTACACCCCCGCTTGCACACACGCGTCTAGGCAAATTCTCCCCACAGACACACGTAAATGTGTGTAGACGTCCCAGACCCAGGGACACACACACACACACACACACACACATACATGAGCCCGCCTGTACACATGTACTGTATTAGTGTAGTGTAAAGACTTGAAGACTGGGGCCTCTGCCAGGCCCCCAGGAGTGCAGGGTGCAGGACACGGTGGCTTCATACCCGGGGGTTCACTGATTACGGGGTTCTGGTGCCAGCCTCTTGCTGCTGGCAGGCCACCAAGGGGAAGTGGACCCAGCGCCATTGCTACCACACAGCAGGCTGGCTTGGGGGGCACCAGCTTCCTAAGTCCTGGGGAGACCTGATGGCTGGTTGCCTGGAGATGGGCTGAGCCATGTGGACACAAGTGTGGGCAATGGCACCTGAGGGATGTGGGACAACGAAGGTGCATGTATGTGTGTTGTAGGTGTAACACGTGCACACACACACACACACGCATGCACACACACACACACAGGTCTACAGGCACACACAATGGGGCAGGCCCTGCCAATGCTCCTTCACCCCAGGCTGCACTTGGTGAGGGGTTCAAGTCCCTGAGGGTGGTGTCCCTGGGTGGAGGGGAGCATGGCAGGGCCTTGGTGCCGTGCCTGCAGGCAGGGTGATGGACCAGGCCTGGCGTCAGTGACCCAGGCCTCTTACTCGTGGGAAATGGGGCATCCAGGGTTTCCAGACGGAGGAGATGTGTCCTGAGCAGCCCACGTGGGAGCTTGCTAGCCTGCCTGAGAGTCATGGTGCCCGGAGCCAGGCTGCTTGGCCAGGCAGTGAGGGCCCCCCTGATGCCCTCCTTCACCCACTCTCCCCCTCCTGCCCACCAGGGCAACTGCATAACCTGCGAGGGCCGCGAGGACAGCCAGGAGTATGCCAACATCCGCTCCGCCATGAAGGTGCTCATGTTCACTGACACAGAGAACTGGGAGATCTCGAAGCTCCTGGCCTCCATCCTGCACCTCGGCAACCTGCAGTACGAGGGTGAGGGGCCTCAATGCACCCCACTCCCCAGCCCTGTACTGAGAGTTCGCTTCTAACACTCAGCATGATGCCTAGCCGTCCAGGGGGTGCTGGTGGCTCAGTTCTGACTCAGTTTCTGTCACATGTGCCTGTGGGAGATTTGAACAGTTCCCCCAGCCTCAAGTGTGGTTTAACTCAGGTGCTGAAATTCCACCATAAAGTGTAATGGGGGATGACTATTGGCCCTTTATTTTAAAAAATATTCTTTTTTATTGACTTCAGAGAGGAAGGGAGAGAGAGATAGAAACATCAGTGATGAGAGAGAATCATTGATCAGCTGCCTCCTGCACACCCGCTCAGGCCCTGCACCCTGGCCTGCATTGATCTCCAGCCCCTTGGCCCTCAGGCTGGGGCATATTCTTTGGACATTCTCTCTGCTGTGCTGCTCCTACTGGGGATCAAGCCCGCAACCCGGGCATGTGCCCTTGACCAGAATCGAACCCAGGACCCTTCAATCCACAGGCCGATGCTCTATCCACTGAGCTAAACCAGCTAGGGCACTATTGGCCCTTTAAAACCACTTCCAAATTTGGTTTCTTCTTTAAGGTCAGGTGTCTTAGAGAGGGAGTAAATTTTTTAATTAAGTCATACTAAGGTATGAGTGATTAAATATCCATCTTCAGAAAAAGGGAAAGGCTAGAAAAGAGAATATGTTCACTCATCTAACACTCCCTGGTCACCTACTATGTGCCAGGCTGGGAGACGGTCCTCGAAGGCAGGCGCCGAGTTCCACTTTGCTCTTGCCCTTGGTACCCAATACAGTCCCAGGACCGAGTAAGAGCCTGAGCTTAAGTCGAAACTGACCCTCTTGGAAAGTTTGTTTGCTGAATGGATGGATCATCCCAGCTCTAAGAAGCTCACAGTCTAGTGAGTCTTAAAAGACCAAGAGAATGCATAAATGAGAGGAAAAACAAATTGATGTTCCTCTCTCTCTCTTAAAATCAATTCTTAAAAAAAAGACTAAGGATGAAGAAAGGGTACAGCAGGCAGAAGGGAGAGTTCACTCAGAGGCTTTGGGGCCTGAGGAAGCAGTGGGGGAAGGACAGAGCGTATCAGGCACTAAGCCAAGCAAGGTCACAGGGCCTGTCTCGAAGGAGCCACGGGCTGTTCTGGGAGCCTAGAGTGAAGGCTGGGGGGATGGAGGGGTGGGCGGGGGCAGGACGGCCAGTGTCTGATACCTGGGTGCCAGGCGTAGAGCCAGGTGTTGGCTACACACGGTTTCTAAGCTCCTGGTGCCCATAGTTCATGATGAGAACATTCATCAAACATACATTGACCAGAGAAGCTTTAAATCAGAGTGTGGTGTCCTCTGTGGACAGGGCGGGCGTTCGTCCCCTTAGACTGCCCCCTTGGCCCCTGCCCACCCTCCCCTGCCTGATGCCGTGCCCTCTTGCTGCTGACAGCCAGGACATTTGAAAACCTGGATGCCTGCGAGGTGCTCTTCTCCCCGTCCCTGGCCACAGCTGCATCCTTGCTCGAGGTCAGTGCCCGGTCTTCTGTCCCTCGGCTGTTTTTGTTTCTCTCAGAGGGACAGTTTGGACTTCAGGCCCAGGGGCTGAGCACGTGGGACCCAAGGAGCTGGGACCTCTGGTTGGGAAAGTTCTAGAAATTCAACACGGAGAACCCATGGTGCACAGGATCTGTGCTGGGCACGGGTCCCTAGGAGGAGGAGAGCCCAGAGCCTGTCTCCGCCCAGCTGGTCCTGGGAGCAGCAGGGACTTAGGGGACCAAGTGAATCAGTCTGTCAGTCTTTAGCAAACACTAGGCTCGGCCCTGGGTTGGAAAACGGCGATGAGTAAAGCCGGAGTAAGAGCCAGTCCTGGGAAGGGCAGGTGACATACAGGGGGCGCAGGGCAGGGGCGGGGGGGGTGGCAAGCAGGAGAGCAGTTCCCTCCGGCAGCGTTGGGGTGGGTTGGTGTGGGGGAGGATTTGGCTGTAGGGCCTGGGAAGGGCATTCTTACGGTGGGGCTCTGCCCTGCCAGACCGTCTGAGTGGAGGGAGCAGTCTGAGTGAGGCCTGGTTGTGAAAAGGGGGGGATTCTGGGTGTGGTGGGAGTTCTAGGGAGGGACTGGCTGGCAGGTGGCCGGGTGACCTCCCGGTGTCGCTCCACCAGGTGAACCCCCCAGACCTGATGAACTGCCTGACCAGCCGCACCCTCATCACCCGCGGCGAGACGGTGTCCACCCCGCTCAGCAGGGAGCAGGCGCTGGATGTCCGCGATGCCTTCGTCAAGGTGGGCTTGTGGAGTGGCCCCTGCTCTCCCCACCCCTCCGGAGGTTTTGATGGGCAGGAGCTGAGGGGTCCACAGAGCTGGTGGGCCTCTGGGCCATGACCCCCACCTGCCCTTGGACCCAGGCTCCAGCCACTGGCTGCCTTGGGCTGAGTCCACAAGGGCTGGGAGTTGTGCCCCCAGGGCCCCTGCACCTGGCCTGTTTGATCTCCAGCCCCTTGGCCCTCATGTGGGGCATGTTCTTTGGACATTCTCTCTGCTGTGCTGCTCTCAGCCCAGGGGCACCCTCTCTGGTCTCTTCAAAGAAGACAATGAAGAAAGGCTGGGCTGGGTGGGCAGGGTGCCGAATCCTGCCTGTTTCCACAGTCACACGCTTGCTGTGCCTGCTCTAGGCCCTGTGCTGGGCTCTGGGAACCGCAAGGCATCCAGGGCTGATGGGGAGACGGAGATGGATGGAGAAATGGGAGTCCCAAGGAGGCTCCCCACACTCTGAGGTCAGGGAAGGTTTCCTGGGGAGCTTTGAAAAACCAATAGGAATTGTCCAAGCAGAAAAGGGTGCTCCGGGCAGGGGGGGCAGCTGGAGCAAAGGCGTGGGATTTCAGAGCTTGCTACCCCGCGGAAGGGGCTGGAGCGAGGCCTCCAGGGCCCAGGAATGTGGCCAGTCTCCCTGGGAGGCTGTGGCTGGGCCGGGGCTGAAGCCGCCGCCCTGCCTCTCAGGGGATCTACGGGCGGCTCTTCGTGTGGATCGTAGACAAGATCAACGCCGCGATTTACAAGCCGCCCTCCCAGGATGTGAAGAACTCTCGCCGGTCCATCGGCCTCCTGGACATCTTTGGGTTTGAGAACTTCGCTGTGAACAGGTAGCGGTGGGGCTCTGCCCTGCGGGACTTTTCCTCCACAACACGGACAGGAAGGTCACGTCTCTCCCTTTAGACTACATTCGTCGGCCCCCCACACACCCTGCCAGGCTGCTGGGAAATTTGACTCCCGTGGTCCCCGTGGGCCCTCTCCCCTTCCTCCCCATCCCCTCCAGTCCCCAGTCAGCTGAGGCCAGCGAGGAGGGGGTGGTGGTGGGGAGGCTCTTATATCATCAAGGACACCCCAGGCCCTGCTGCCCATCGGCCTGTGCCCAGCTGCAAGGTGCCTGGGATCCACCTGGACCTGAGCCAAGGTTGAGACGGGGGTCTTGGCCACACTTGGAGGCCCACACTCTTGGGGGGCCGTGTGGGCAGACGGATGGAACAGGCCCAGGTGGATCCCAGGTGGCAGGAAGCTGGCCCTGCCCCACTGCCTAGCTGCGTGACCCCTGGCAAGTCGCCTCAGTTCCTGTAATGCCTGGATGTCTTGAAGCCCTCCCCACACCCGCCAGAACGCCCACATTGAATTCACGGAGTGTCGCCGTGAGGGCGCTGAGTTGGTGGCTCAGAGATGTCAGCCGTCAAGGCTCTGCTTCCAAGTCTCACCAGCCCCCTCCCCAGTCTGCTGACACTTTGGGCCACTCCTCCTGGGCCACCTGCCCAGCCTTGGCTCTGCCCCTCCCAGGCGCTCTGCCTGGGGCTGGAGCCCACCTGCCCACCCTCCCCAGGGCCTGGTCATGCAGGGGAAGGGTCCTGAGCCCCTGGCCCTGGCTTTAGCTCTCCCTCTGACTCACTGAGTGACCTTGGGGGGATGCTTTGCTCTCGCTGGGCCTTGGTGTCCCCTTCTGCTCATGAGGGGGTTGGACGTGGCAGTCCCGGCCCCCCTCAGACGTGGAGGCAGAGCTGGGCCCCTGAGTGGTGGAGCAGGGCCTGAACGACACCCCCTTGTCCCTGTGTCCCCTGCGCATCCCCCCTCCTCCCCCCCAAGCTTCGAGCAGCTCTGCATCAACTTCGCCAACGAGCACCTGCAGCAGTTCTTCGTGCGGCACGTGTTCAAGCTGGAGCAGGAGGAGTACGACCTGGAGAGCATCGACTGGCTGCACATCGAGTTCACCGACAACCAGGACGCCCTGGACATGATCGCCAACAAGCCCATGAACATCATCTCCCTCATTGACGAGGAGAGCAAGTTCCCCAAGGTGGGCCTGCGTGGGGCTGGGGAGTGTGGTGGTGGTGGTGGGGCGCATCCTCCACACCCAGCCTCTGCTTTCCTCACCTGCAAAATGGGGCTAATGACACCCGCTCTCAGGGTGGCTCTGGGCCAACTCAAGTGCATTTATCTGGGTCCTGCACCCAACGCTGAAGATCTAAGCATGCAGCTGGCGCAGAATAGGTGCTCCACACACGGACTAGGCCTTGGAGTGGGAGGGACTCTTTTACTCCCGGGAGTAGATTTTCTAAACTGGAATGTACAATCACGGTGGGGAAGTGGAGGCTCAGAGAGCTCCTCTGTGGGCTGTAAGCAAAGGGAGGAAAGCTCTTGAGAAAGACAGAAGAGGGGGTGCAAAGACGTGGGGCAGGACAGGCAGTGGGGCCTGGTGGAGAGTGGGGGGAGTGGAAGTGGGGGGCGTGGGAGAGGAGGCCTGACAGCTGCCCTCGGTCCCCACAGGGCACGGACACCACCATGTTGCATAAGCTGAACTCGCAGCACAAGCTCAACTCCAACTACATTCCTCCCAAGAACAACCACGAGACCCAGTTCGGCATCAACCACTTTGCTGGTGTCGTCTACTATGAGACTCAAGGTACAGGCGGGCTGGCCGGGGCTGTCTCCTTGTCTGGGCCCCTCCCTCCCTCACCCTCCCCAGCCCAGGACAGAGACCCAGGTCCTGGAATGCAGGGTGGAAATGGTGGTATCAGTGCTTTTTTTTGCTTTGTTTTAGAGATTTAAAAGTGTTGCAGTAAAATATATAATACAAAATTTACTATTTTAACAATTTTTACGTCCATGATCCAGTGGCAATAAGTTGTTCACAATATAGTGCAGCCATCATCACTATTGGCGCGAACATCATCACTATTCATTTCCAGAGCCAATTCGTTACCCCAAATAGGAGCTCTGCACCCCACTGACAATAACTCCCCCTCGCCCTCCCCCCAGCCTCTGGTACCCTCGATCCTGCTTTCCGTCTTACACATTGGACCATCTGAAGTGCTTCATGGGAGTGGAATCTACAATATTTGTCCTTTTGTGTTTGGCTCACTTCACGGAACATAAGGCCCTCAGGTGCATGGCTGTTGGAGCACGTGTCCTCTTTAGTTATCGTTTCATCTGTTGATGGACGTTTGCGTCGTCTCCATGAGGTGGCTGTTGCCGATAATGCTGCTGAGAATGTGGTGTACACGTATCTGAGTCCCTGCTTTCAGCTCTTTGGGGTGGGCTCAGTGCTCATCTGTACAACGGGAAACTGAGGCTCATAAGGGGGGGTTCACGGTCCTTACAAGACGTAACCCTTTGGATGCAAACGCAGGCCCTAGAACCAGCCCAGTTACCCACCAAGACTCGTTTAGCAAAAAGACCACGTGTGAGCTTTGAAGGGGATGCTCCTCTTCCCTCCTGGGACATGCAGCTGGGTTCGTTTTCAAGCTAGACGTCAAGAAGAGGGTCAGAACACAGTCCAGTTTACTCCACTTAGAATTCTTACAGGGCCTGCCATAAGCCTGCAGGTGGTCCTAGCCCGCCCCGTTGCACTGGTAAAAGGCCAGCCCTGAATGGGTCTCAGTGGTGGGATGTGTCTACATGGAGCTCCGGTCATTCAGCCCCAAAGGGTCCCACCCACAGCCCAAGCCATTGAAATTCAAAACAAATAAGAATAGTCATCGGTCTAGCAGGTCCTTGTTGAGCTGGTCCAGAGGCAGTAGAGTGTGTCATGAGCCATGCTGCAGGGGTGGGCTCTGAAGGCTGCTCAGCCCGCCTTACAATATGAAATGTGAGCTCCCACCGGGCTGTCGAGAGAAGGACGCCAACATCACGTGAGAAGGACTCTTGGGCAAACCGATGGGTCTGCTGTTTGGAGCAACAGAGGATTGCAGTTTTCAGTTCAGTGCCACCAACACTCACTGAGCATCTGTTACGTGCCAGGCCTCCTGTGTTGCTGAGGATGCAGAAGTGAAGGCGGAGGGAATTTTACATGAAGCTGTAGAATTATTGAACGTTAGCTCTGGAGGGAACACGAGGGTCGTCTACTTCTATGGATTTGCAAGCTGAGGTCCAGAGAGTGAAACGCCTTCCTCAGATCACTGACTAGTTCTGAGCTGCCTTAAGCAATTCTGCCAGCATTTTCTGGTTTGGCGAAGTGCTGTTTTAATCCGGCATTTCATTCATTCATGGATGGTGATGGGTGATCTAAAGAGAAGCAACAGCCTTTGAGTACTGTCTTTCCCATCTGACCGACGAGGAAGCTGAGGCCCAGAGGGGACCTTCCCAGGTCACAGCGCGTTCGTTAGAGCCCCACAATCCATGCCGACCCCAGAGCCCACCCCTCCACTGCGAGTGCTCCTGCAGCTCACCCCTCCTCAGATACCCGGAGGGCAGCCCGGCACTGGTCTCTGTGCCACCTACCAGCCCTGGCAGCCCGAGTCCTATGGGGAGAGATTGCTGCCCCTCTGCAGTGTCCCTCCTCAGCCCTGGGCACCTGTCTCCTGCCCCCCCCCAACAACCCCCCATTAACCAGCTCCTAACTCCCCAATAACTGGGAGCGGCAGTTGGGGTCTGTGTGGTGTGGGGAAGCCTCCTTGGCCCGCGCCCATGGTCCTGAGTTTGAGTCTTAACTCTGCCTGTGACTTGCTTAGCTGCTCTGAGCTCAATTTACTCCCTTGTGGGATGAGAAGATAATCCCTGCTTGTCGCACCCCTCCTGGGCGCGGGGGCAGCTGTGAGGGGACGTTGAAAACATAAGGCAAGCTATTGTGAGTTAATTTTTATACTATTAGCTGGTACCAGATCAACATGTAGTCTCTCCCAGGTGATACTTACCATTGCTTTTGACTGACACCTTTGTTTAAAAGACTGAGGCTGGCATTTTAGGCATTGGGGCTCACCCAGGGAGGTGCCCACTCCGTCCCCGGGACACACCTGCTGCCCTCTCTCTGACCAGCTGAGGAGGGGCTGTGTGGTACGGGCGATGGAGCTCCAGCTCAGGCCATGCCCTCACTCTCTCTGTGACCTTGGGCCAGTGGCTGTCCTCTCGTATGGGCGATGGAGCTCCAGCTCAGGCCCTGCCCTCACTCTCTGTGACCTTGGGCCAGTGGCTGTCCTCTCCCAGCCTCAGTGTCCCCACTGAAACCCGGATGTGGGTGGTCTGGGTGAATGTTGAGGATCCTCTGGCCTTGGATGGGGGTGGGGGGGAGAGGGGGCAGGGCTGAGTCTTGTCAGGCAGAGGCAGCGGAGCCCGCCAGGCGTGACCACTCTCTGCCGCTGCCCAGGCTTCCTGGAGAAGAACCGGGACACCCTGCACGGAGACATCATCCAGCTGGTCCACTCCTCCAGGAACAAGTTCATCAAGCAGATCTTCCAGGCCGATGTCGCCATGGTAACGTGGGGGCAGGGCTTCCATGGGGCGAGAGGGGTCCCCAGGCGCCAGGCCGGTGTCTAGGCACCCTTGTCCAATAGCCTCAGCACGTCCCTCTGGCCGCAGAGCCGGGACAGAGCTTTCCTATGCTTCTAGGAGGGGTCGGGGGCCTCCCATCTGGTCCTGTACTGACTGGGGGAGGGGGGTGCGGGGGGTGGTGGTGTGTGTGTGCAAGGCCCAGAGAAGGGTCATGTGAGAGGTCACAGAGCAGAGCCTGATCAGGACTTGGTTTACCATGGGGTCCCCCCCTCCCCCCAGACCTCCTACTGCTAACAGGGAGCAGGCAAAGGGAGCAGGCCCAGCCTCAAGGTCGTCGGTAGGTGTGGGCATCCAGAGAAATGGCACAAGGGATAGATGTGCACCAGCCCTGGAGCCCATGGGGTGGAGAATTCCCCACCGTCCGTCTCTCCTTTGTCCCTCAAGTGGGAGGCTGGTGGGCCTCTCCCTGCAGGATCATGCGCCTTTTTCTCATATTTCCTCCTGTCCCCTGGCTTCTTGGAGGGGCACGGAGAGGCTCACAGGCAGGCAGAGCCGCTACCCCATCAGTGCCCGTCCAGGTGCCTCAGATGCCCCCAGCCCCAAGGAGCCCAGACCTCTGCCCTGCGGGTCCTCTTCTCTCCCTGGTGGGTTTTGCCCTCTGTTCTGACCCACCCCGTTCTCCCTGCCCCTCCCCCCATCGCGCCTGCACTGTGGTTCCTGCTATAGTTTCTCTGTGGTTACTCATCGGGCACCCTCCGCCAGTCAGCAGCTTCTGCGAAGGTAAAAGCCCTGAGGCCTCGGCGGCCCCTGGGATTAGCTGTGTCCTTGGTCCCCATGGCACCAAGGTCTGGGGAAAGGGCTGGCTTTTCTTTATTTTTCTTTCTTTTTTTTTTTGAGTGTGTTTTTTTGTGGAGTGGTTTGTGGAGTGATTTTGCTTTTGGTTTCTGAGTGTGTGTATTGCAGGCATCTCAGTTTCTTAAAGAAGGAAACTGAGTCTTAGAAAAAGAGGCAAGACTTGCCCAGCTGCCCCGTGAGCCAGGGGCAGAGCTGAGACCAAACCCGAGTCTCCCATCCTCTGCCCCCCGTGAGCCTCTTCGAGGCATCAAGGCAGCTCCTCGCCAGGGCTGCGCTTCATCAGGTCCTCTGTGACCTTGTGCGGCAGTAGGGGCGGGTGGTGTTTTCTGCATTTTGCGGATAGAAAGCTCAGAGATGGGTGTGACCCACCCAAGTCAGCATCCGGGGGAGCTGGCCCTAGAAGGCCTCGCCCAGACCTGCTAGGGCCCAGTGGCCGGCAAACTGCGGCTCGCGAGCCACAGGGGCCAAAGAGCCGCATGTGGCTCGCGAGCCGCAGTTTGCCGACCACTGTGCTAGGCTCTCGAGCAGCACCCCTTCAGGTCGTGGCTCCCAGGCGCTTTAGGTGCTGAAGGTGCTGGGGCCCCCTTAGCGGCGGCAGAGCTCTGGCATCCCCTTTGCCTCCCTTTTCCTTTCAGAACCCTCAGTCTCCTCTGTCTAATCCTGACATCGTCCCACACTTGGCCTAATGCTCAGTCCCTCTTCCTGCCCGGATGTCTGGCGCCCCCTGCTGCCCAGTGCCTCACAGAGTTCTGAAACAATTCCTGAAAGCCATGGCTGCAGAGTGGGGCAGGAGCAGGGCGGCCTCTGTCCTCTGCCCACGGAGCAGCCCTGGACCCCAGCCCGTTGTGGCTCAGTCAGTTAACAAGGTGAAGGTAGGGCCACCACCAAAAACGGGGCCCAGACTCCTGAAGCACCAGCTCCGAGCACTCCCACCCCAAATCCACCTGCCCCAGGGTCACACTGATGAGACAGGTGGGCCTCCAGGCTCTCCTGCATTCTTTCCTCTCGTCCTTTCCATACTTTCCTCTCAGCCCACCTGCCAGGCCCACCCACTCCTTCTGGTCTTCATGGTCCTGGAATACCACTGCACCCCGTCTTCTGCTCTCACCCCCTCTCCTCTCACCCCAAAGTACGATTGCCAGCAGGTGACAGCTGAGGAAGCTGGGGCCCAGAGAGGCCTGGCTTCTTGCCTGAGCTCACACAGCTTGTGACACACAAGGGTTAGATCCAGGTCTGTCTCGAGGAGGTACAGCGACTTGTCCAAGGTCACATGCAAGGGAGGACTAGTGAGGCTTTTCAAGACCCCGCTCTTTCCACTGCATGATGGTGTCTCTGTGAGCGTCCCCCTCGAGAAGAAAAATGCTCTGTACCCGCCGGAAACACCGCGGTTCTGTTAAAGGCACATGGGAACCGGCTGGGCGAACCGTGCAGTCAGTTTATTCCACACAGTGTGCTGGCTGCAGTGCTCTCTCGGGGCGGAAGCCCAGACGCCTTGTCCAGCGATCTGAACGCATGTCCCGTGCAGGCCCCCACCCCTGAGCTCCCAGCCTTGCTTGTGTCTCCTTCCCCAGGACGGCCCTGGCAGCCCCACCCCAGCCACTGCTGCTGGGGAGCTCAGCTGAGCCATCAGGACGGCGGCACTGAGCACCCGGATGAATGTCTAACCCCAGTCACATGTGTCCGGGGCCCCGAGTCCACGGACGTTTTGTTCACTCTGTGCTGGCGGCTTCCCCTGCCTGCAGCTTCCCAGCCCCGTTCCCCTCACACTCAGGTGCCTGCCTCTTAGGTCCCTTCTGTGGAGTCACTTAACATTGATTTTTGGAGTTTTCACTCCTGCCTTTTCCCTACCCGCCCCCCACTACCCGCCCCCCACCCCGCCCCACCCCACACCCTCCCAGATGCCATCCCCAAATATCTTCAGGTCGTCCCCGAGACAAGGAGTATCAGGAAGGGCCACCTTTCCCTTCACCAACAAAAGCCAAATCAGAAGCCCAGGTGGCCAGGGAGTGATGGCAGAGCCCGCCGCCCCACGGCCCATTCACTCCGTGAACCAGTCGTAACTGCTGATTGTGCCCTTTATATGCCAGACACTGTCCTACGTGTTGACGACATAGTAGTGAACAAGACAGGGGGAAAATGTTCTGTCTGCATGAAACTTACATTCTGGCAGAAGGGGAAACAGTTAATCAGTTGGCAATAAGTATAGTATATAGCATGTCGGGTGGGGCTATATGACATGGAGAAAGATTAAGGAATGGGGAATGCTGGTGGGGGGCGTTGCAATGTTGAACAGGGGCATCGGGAAAGGCCTATGGATTCGTCAAGGTGATCTGAACTAGGGTCCAGAAATTCAAACCCCATTTGACATTGGTGTATTTCAGGGATTTTCAACTGGTATGCCACAAGAACTCTTAAAACATAGAATACCTGACTATTAAAGCACGGCAGGGAGAGGGGACAGCGAGTCCGGCTCTCAGGTGCTCCTCACGCCTAAGCCTGCCAGTGCCTTATAGGAAGAGAAGGGGCGGGGAGGGGCTGGCTAGAGGGAGCGAGCGGGTGTGGAGAGTGAGCAGCTACAGGGGCCAGGTCTTGAGGCTGCTCTTGGCTGTTGTGTCCTGGCAGAGTGGAGGCGGTGTGGGGGGACAGAGCAGCTTGGAGGTTCTTGCAGGGATCTGAGAGAGCCGCTGGTGGCTTGGACCGGGCAGGCAGCGAGGAGTGGGAAGGACGCAGGTCCTAGGCCCCCTTTGGAGGGGAGCCGAGAAGATGCTGGCCTGCTGGATGTGTGAGGAGCTGGATGGCTACTAGGGTGCTGGCCTGAGCAATTGGAGGTGGACCATTTCTGGGAGCCCTGGAACCAGGTCAGCAGCACTTCAGATCAGCTGAGCTGTGGGCTGGTTCCGTGCCAGGCCCTGGGCACAGCAGTAAGAAAGGCAGGCCCACCTGTCCTCGCACGGCCCACAGCTCAGCAAACACAGACTAAGGTGGTTCCATTGTGGTCAAAACCAAAGAAAGCTGTGGGTTATGTGTGTGGTTGTGTGCATGTGCTGTGTGCATGCTCTGTGTGTTGTATGTATGTGCTGTGTGTTCTATAACTTGTGCACTCTGTGTGTTGTATGTGTGTGCTATATGTTCTATAAGTTGTGAGCTGTGTGTTGTGTATGCTGTGTGTGTTCTGTAAGTTGTGTGTTGTGTGCTATGTGTTGTGTATGTGTTCTGTAAGCTGCTGTTGTGTATGTTGTGTGTGTGTTCTGTGAGCTGTGCATTGTGTATGCTGTGTGTGTGCGCTGTGAGCTGTGCGTTGTGTATGCTGGGTGTGTGTGTTCTGTGAGCTGTGCATTGTGTATGCTGTGTGTGTGCGCTGTGAGCTGTGCGTTGTGTATGCTGGGTGTGTGTGTTCTGTGAGCTGTGCATTGTGTATGCTGTGTGTGTGCGCTGTGAGCTGTGCGTTGTGTATGCTGGGTGTGTGTGTTCTGTGAGCTGTGCATTGTGTATGCTGTGTGTGTGCGCTGTGAGCTGTGCGTTGTGTATGCTGGGTGTGTGTGTTCTGTGAGCTGTGCATTGTGTATGCTGTGTGTGTGCGCTGTGAGCTGTGCGTTGTGTATGCTGGGTGTGTGTGTTCTGTGAGCTGTGCATTGTGTATGCTGTGTGTGTGCGCTGTGAGCTGTGCGTTGTGTATGCTGGGTGTGTGTGTTCTGTGAGCTGTGCATTGTGTATGCTGTGTGTGTGCGCGCTGTGTATGAGTTCTGTGTCTGTGCCGTGCGTGCTTAGGGCAGGGGCTCCCACACAGGCTGGGCACAGCACAACCTGGACAGCTCCCCGTCCCAGTGCTGCTGCTGGGTCAGGGTTGGGGGCAGCCAGCCTGACATCCACCCCACCCCCCTCCCGCCCCAGACACCCCCAGCTTCCCTTGTCAAACCTTAGGAAATGCTCCAAATAAACGACAACAGAAAACACTGCACATTTCAGACCAGCAAGTGTTGGCTGTTTCTCGGCAGGTTCATTTCAGTCTGGGGCTCACGGGCTATGGCTTCAACGCCTCTGCCTACGCCCCTCCACACACCTCACCTGTCTGCATCTGCACCCCGGGTTTTGGGCGCTGCAGGAGATCAGCTAAATTTATGTCTCACATGTAGCATAAAACCTTACAATAATAATCAAATTCATTCATAAGAAATCCTCACCCAACAGAAGTTTCCAGCAAAACCATAACATCAAAATGCTTTGGAATAGAATCTGGTTTCTACGGCCAGTGTCTGGGCATCAGTCTGAGACGGTCCGCTTCCTGTTTGTTTGCTGTC
>NW_006290686.1:993228-1000829 GCF_000327345.1 Myotis davidii
TGGTGGGCTCCCCAGAGAGACTGGCTGGCAGAGCACAGAGCGTGGGCCTCGGGCCACACAGTGGGAGACCAGCTCTGTGCCTTCTTAGGAGGCTGACCCAGACCTGCTTGGCCAGGCCAGCTGCTGAGCCACTAATCCCACAGGAAGGGGAGGGCACAGGCCGGGGAGGGCCACCCCCCACCCCCATCCCAGGTTCCCAGGTTGCTGTTCACGTCCACTGTGCCACTCTCATCACAGCCTATCAGCCTGATAGGGAGGGAGGCTCAGCGTGGTTTAGTGACCTGCTCAGAACCACGCAGGAGGCGGTGGGCCAGGGTTTGAGTTTAGGTCCTCTCACCTGTCTCTAGGAAGGACCCCTCCCCTTACCCGTGCCCTGAGTGAGCGTGTTCGGCCCCTCATTTATTCCTGGAGAGGGAGACTGGGGACTCAGAGAGGGGCTGTGCCTTGCCTAGAAGCCTCCAGCACAGCAGGGCTCTTTCTGGCTCAGGTCCCAGGTGGCTCCCTGGAGCGGGCACGCCTGGGTCCAAGCTCCAGCTCAGACCAGACAGGTCACAGGGAAACCCCAAGTCCCAGGCAGCCTGCTTCGCTGGGCTATCCTCCCTCAGGCCCTGAGCCCGCTGACCTCCCACCGTCCCTTCCCTCCCCTTCCCTTCCCTTTCCCTTCCCTTCCCTTCCCTTAATGTATCTTTCAACCAGAACTGAGGAATTACTGCAAGTTCTCTTGTTTAATCCAGTATTTCCAATTTGGATATGAAATTTTTCCAATGGAGATTGCTTCTTACGAATATATATTGAAGCATAAACGTGATCCCTAGCTCCCTGGATGCTGATGCCCACCCTGGGCGCCTGCCAGCCCTTCTTCGTGCGCTGCATCAAGCCCAACGAGTTCAAGAAGCCCATGGTGAGTGGAACCAGCCTGGGGGGGTGGGGCGATGGAGGGGCCGGGCCGTGGGGGGCAGGATGGGGACTGGGTGAGGGCCCCCACATTCAAGCTGTGGGACCGAAGGCTCCGGGAGGTTAAGGGGTTTGCAGCTGCAGAGCCCAAATCCTCACTGGGTGCCTGTCCTCCCAGGGCCCTGGATGTGTTGTTTGCTACATGCTCTTCCTAGAGGCTGGGGCGGGGGTGGGTGGGACAGAAGGTGGGGGGCCAGGGAAAGTGCCTGGAGGGAGAGGAAACAGGTGGCGGAAGGAAGCCAGCCGTCCACACGCGTGCTGGCCCTGCCCCCTGCTGGACGCATTCCCCGGAGTGCGCTGACCTGATGGGTCCCCCTGGGGCTCAGGGCCAGGTCCGCAGGGTGTGCGGTTCAAAGGGGCCCCAGCAAGCTCCCCACCTAAAGCAGGAGGGATGAGGCCAGGGCCCTGCCAGGCAGTTGGGTACCATCTTTCCTGCTCTCAGATGCCCAGGGACCCTTCTCTGGGCCCCGACCCCAGCATCTGTGGCCTGGACCTTGACAGCAGGACATCCTCACTGCCCTCCGCCTTCCTGCCCCTGCCTCCCTGTCCAGGCCCCTCCACTGCAGTGAGAGACAGGAGTCAAATGCACATCTGACCGCTCACTGCCTGCGGCCCCCCTAGCCAGGCCCTCCAGGAACCCCAGGCTGGCCCTGCGGCTGCCATCACAAAAACAACTGTGTGCCAATTAGACAAATTAAGGCACTTAACTGTCAGCAGCCAGACAGTTGTCTAAATAATGACAAATCTGCAATGACCATAACACAAAGGGCAACCCCTGGGATGTGCCAGGCACCCAGCACCTGCACCACCACAGTCCTGGCGAGGGTCAGCCTCCTCAGTCCCTGTGAAGTCCCCTGACATGCCCTGTACTTCCAGGCTTCCACACCTTTGCACATGCTCGCCCTGCCCCTCCAGTGTTCTCCGGGGTTAGAGCAAAGGCTGCCTCCCCCAGGCAGCCCCCCCAGATGTCCCAGGAGGAATTAAGCCATCTCTCCTCTCTGCCCCTGAGCACCAGCTCACCCCGTGAGGATCTCATTTCTTGCTGCCATGTGGGTTTGAACTGCAGACCCAGGTTCAGTGCCATCTTTGCTCCTCATCTGCTGTGCGGCCTGGGGCTATGTCTGGGGCTGGGGATGCGCGGAGCAGGGCTGGGCTCCCAGCAGGAGCCGCCAGCACTGATGCGCTTGGCTCTGGGCAGCTGTTCGACCGGCACCTGTGCGTGCGCCAGCTGCGGTACTCGGGGATGATGGAGACCATCCGCATCCGCCGGGCCGGCTACCCCATCCGCTACAGCTTCGTGGAGTTCGTGGAGCGGTACCGAGTGCTGCTGCCCGGCGTGAAGCCGGCTTACAAGCAGGTACAGAGCTGGGGCACGGGGGGCAGGAGGAACGGTCCCAGCTCTGGGCTGGGCAAGGGCCCATTTTCCCCTTGAGACGGGGTGCCGGGCGTGACGTCTGCTTGCCTGCTGAGGTGCGGCTGGGAAAACTGGGGTCAGGAGGGCAGCGAGGGCTTCGATGGCCATGCTTGCTGGGCGTGGACTTCACCGGTGGGTGTAACGGATGAGACCAGGACTACCAAGTGGGCTGAGGGTGTTAGATGTGGGAGAGGTGGTGTTTTTTTTAAAATATGTTTTTTATTGATTTTTTTTTAGAGAGAGAAAGGGAGAGGGAGCGAGGGATAGAAACATCAGTGATGAGAAAGAACCATTGATCGACTGCCTCCTGCATTCCCCACCACCCTGGCATGTGCCCTGACCGGGACTCGAACCGGCGACGTCTTGGTTCATGGGTCGATGCTCAACCACTGAGCCTCTCCAACCGGGCAGATGCGGGAGAGGGTCCTGCAGGCACCCTGCCGAGCTAGGGAGAGAAGGGAGGATCAGAGAAGGCAGGGCCTGCTTGGGTCACACAGTGAGTTGGGACGGAGCTGGAGTGAGAGCCCTGCCTCCCAGCCGTGGGAGGAGCACAGAGGTGGCCTTTCCCGCTGCCCATTCCCTGGTGCGCCCCTGCCCCTCAGGACGACCTTCGGGGGACCTGCCAGCGCATGGCTGAGGCTGTGCTGGGCACGCACGACGACTGGCAGATTGGCAAAACCAAGATCTTTCTGAAGGTGAGAAAGGCTCCAAGCTGACTGCCTTGGGGGCTGTGGACTCCTGTCATGGTGGGAACGGGCGCCAGGGGGCCTCTTTGGGGAAGCTGGCGTCAGACGGGGTCAGGGCTGGGCCTGTGCATCCTCCCATCCTGCAATCTGTGATAGGACGAGTGGGCGGGAAATGAGGCCTTCTTGGTAGGATGCATTCACCCGGTATTGAGCCCAGCTGTGACCTGGGGTTGGGGTAAGAGCACTGACCCTGGGTGAGAAAATAGAAGACCAAAGTGGGCTCATGGGTTCTATGCAGACCCGGTAGCTGTCTTCCCTGGGACTCTGGGCAGGCCACTGGCTCTTGCTGAGCCTCATTTCCCCATAAAATGGGATGTGCCTGGTGGGGGATTTCTCGACTGTGGTTTCCTGCCAGGCAGGGCTCACCCCAGGCTCTGGTGGGTGCCACCCCCTCACTCTCTAGTGTCCCTGGTTCCTACCCTCCCCAGCACAAACCTGGAGCTCTCTGGCTCCCACCACAGCCTGAACTGGGAGCAGGAAGCGAGGTCCTAAGGCGTCCTGGCCTTGGAGCAGAGCTTGCTGGCTGCTGGTGGTGGCCGGGCCGCTGCCCCAGGGCCAGTGCGAGCTCTCAGCTTGCGGGCTTCCTCATTTCCATTTCCGTCGCATTCGCTTTCTGGCCGTTCGGGGTCACAGGGCAGAGCTCCTTCCTCTGGTACTGGGTGGGGCCTGGGCTGCGCAGGACATCTGGGTGGAGGGGAGGAAGGAGCCAGCCCGGAGCCAGAGGGGGCCCCGGGCTCCAGTGTAATTCCTTCCTGGCTGCGGGGCCACAGGCCAGTCCCTTCATCTCCCTGAGCCTTCATTTCCTCGTCGGGAAAATGTGTGCACCAGGCCTGTATCCCTCAACTGCCCAGACTCCAGCGGGGTTTTTTGTCCACGATCTTATTTAGTCATCACTGCAGCCAGTGAGGTAGGATCATTATGCCCATTTCAGAGGCTCAGAGAGAAGAAGTGAGATGCTGAGGTCAGGCCCTGGGCTTGCAGCCAGGGTTGGTCTGATGCCCGGCCCTGTAGGTAAGGGAGGGAGGGCACGCAGCGCAATGGCACCGAGTGCCGGCAGCTCCGAGGTCCATCACTGTCCCCAGCCTCACCTCTCTGGGCTCTTCAGCAACCGGCAGTGGCTTCCAGTCTCAATGTCCACTTCCCATTCATGCATTCATTCATGCATTCATTCATGCATTCACCCACCCACTCATTCAGAAAGGCATGGCTGAGCAGCTCCTCTGTGCTGAGCTCTCGCCACAGGAGATGTGGCCTGTGATTAGCTGGTGGATGTGGCTCCCCACAGTGACTCAGCACGGGGCCCTGTCTGCTTGGCTCCTCAAGGACCCACTCCAGCACCTAGCACGGGGCCGGCAATGGAGACATTCACTTTAAAGGCATTGAATGAATGATGAGATTTTTGTCTAACCAGAGTGAAGGTTGGGGGTGTGGGGATGAGGAGGGGACAGGCCTAGAGAACTTGGCAGGGCCTGGATCATGGAGGGCCTGAGGGCCAGGGGAGACCAGACTTGTCCCCGAGAGTCATAGGCATCACGGTAAGATCACCGGCGAGTTGTTTCAGGAGGGTCCCTGCTTAGGGAGGCCAAGGGGAGCGACAGAGGCCAGGAGACTGGTGAGGAGGCTGCTGCCAAGATCCCAGAGGGTGGCTTGGCCCAGGTCAGAGGCTGATATGACAGAGACATCGGGGAAGGCACGGCGTCGGCGGACAAGGCCATCGGGATGAAGCTGCTGTGTGTGCCCATCGCACCCTCTGACTCCATCCAGTCAGGCTCCTCCCGCTCCATCTGTCCCACCCAGAGCCCTGGGAACAGCCACAGCACCTCTCCGTCCTGTGGCTGGGAGAGGCTACCCCACGGAGCAGAGCAGGGCTGGGAGCCTGTGCGGCCCAGCCAAGCCCCAGGCCTGGAATCCAAGGGAAGGAAGAGAGGGCCTTCACTTGGATTCGTGGGGGGCCGCTGCTCAGGAGCTCTGCCCCCCAGGACCACCACGACATGCTGCTGGAGGTGGAGCGGGACAAGGCCATCACCGACAGAGTCATCCTCCTCCAGAAGGTCATCCGGGGGTTCAAAGACAGGTACGTGCCGGGACCAGCTCCTCCCACACACCTCTTTCCTCTAACTGGAGCACTAAAAATACGCATGCACACCCAGGCGCACACCTAGACATGAGCCCACACACATGCATAACTCATGGGTGCACACAGACACACGATTACACAGGCACACACATGTGGACACTCTGTGGTCTCAAATGCCTGATGACATTTCTCAAAGAGGAAAATCGAGATTTTATAAATTACACATTTTATAAATTCCAAATAAGGGACATGTGTATAGCTGTGATAATCCACAAATCAGCAGGACTGACACTGGAGTGCGATTCAGGCTCCACAAAAATCCCACAGCCTGCCCCGTTGGCAGTTCATCTGGTCACTCCCTCCTCTCCATCCATCCATCCATCCACCCACCCACCTGTCTGTTCATCTGTGTGCCTGCCCACCCATCTACTGTTTCCTTCCACAGTTGCTCACTTGCTCGTGTGTGCCTCCAGGCATTGGCGTGCTGGCCCATTCACACGTGGCCGTATTAATTTTTCACTCCTCCTATATGTATTTCCACACTCAGCAGACACCTGCTGTTGGACGTGTGGTCTCTTTGTCCTCCATCCGGTCATAGGTGACTATCATGTAGAGTGTGCGGGGGAACAGCATTGCGCTCACTCAGTCAATGTGGGCTCTAGTCCAGTGTCATCGAGTCTCAGTTTTCTCATCTATAAAATGGGGAAATCTGATAGTAGTGAGTGAAGTTCACACTGTTCAAATATTTTAATCTTTAATATTATTTACTTATTATTCATACATTTATTTATTTATTCAATACACATGGAAAATCTCCTTATGGGCTCATGTGACAAGCCTGTGAGCAGGCAGGGCGGGTATCATTCTACCCACTTCACAGATGAGGAAGTTGAGGCAGAGAGGTGATACCCTGTGGCCCCAGGTCATTGATCCAGGAGACGCAGGGCTGGGACTAGCCCTGCTGTCCTGATTCCAAGCCCCGCCTGCACCCTGCTGCCTCTGGGCACCCCGTCTCTGCTTTGAGGATCTCCTGCTGTTTCAGGTCCAACTTCCTGAAGCTGAAGAACGCTGCCACCCTGATCCAGAGGCACTGGCGGGGCCACAACTGCCGGAGGAACTATGAGCTGGTGAGCCTCCCCCGGGGGCGCTTCTGCCCCACGAGGCCTTTGAACCTGCCCGGCTGCCGTAGCAGAGGATATACCTGTGCCCCAGACGCCTGGCCTCCTGCCACTGCCCCATCCTGCCCCGACCATTTCCCCAGCCCCAAGTCCCAGTTTGGTTCTCATGCCTTTTCCCATCTGGTCAGCGATGTTTAGGCTTTTCTTCTGGGACGTTTGGATGAGAGTGAGCACTAGGTCCTTAGAGACCTCCGAGGGGGCCCGAAGCAGGGGTGTCCCACTGACCTCAGGGGAGCAACTGGGCTGCAGCCTGGGGTTGGGCTGGGGAGGCAGACGGGAAGGAGAGCAGCTCCTGGTCTGAGGATGGGGAGCCAGGGCCACTCCTGGGAACCTTCTGCCTGAGAGGAGGCAGAGCTTCCCTCCGGGAGCCCCGGTCCAGGGAGTCAGGGTGTTTCTGCGGGGCACGCAGCGGGAGAGGGACAGGGCTCTGAGCCAGGCTGTCCTTGCAGATGCGGCTGGGCTTCCTGCGGCTGCAGGCCCTGCACCGCTCCCGGAAGCTGCACCAGCAGTACCGCCTGGCCCGCCGGCGCATCATCGAGTTCCAGGCGCGCTGCCGGGCCTACCTGGTGCGCAAGGCCTTCCGCCACCGCCTCTGGGCCGTGCTCACCGTGCAGGCCTACGCCCGGGGCATGATCGCCCGCAGGCTGCACCGGCGCCTCAGGGCCGAGGTGAGCAGTGCCCGCCTGTGAGGGGCGAGTTCTCATCGCTTGGGGACACATCACCCCACTTGTTGGCTGAGACCTAGGGCTGGGTCTCCCCTGGGGAATGACCACACTGGGACCAGACCCCTCATGCTCATTCTCCCAGCCAAGGACCAATCTCTGGGAGGTGCCAGAGAACCTGGTTTGGTTTGGGGATCAATGGTGTCAAACCTACTCCCCGGCCCCCGAGCCGTGTGCCCCGGGGAATTTCTCAGAAGCCTCAGTTTCCCCATCTGCCAAATGATCCGGCAAATCGCGCCCAGGCCTCAGTCAGGTGGGTGGGGCAGAGCTGGAGGAAGCATGGGGCCAGCTCCATCTGGTTCGTGCCCACCGCCCCTCCCGTCCCTCAGTACCGGCGGCGTCTGGAGGCCGAGAAGATGCGGCTGGCGGAGGAGGAGAAGCTGCGGAAGGAGATGAGCGCCAAGAAGGCCAAGGAGGAGGCCGAACGCAAGCATCAGGTGAGCGGGGACTGTCCCAGCGCTTCGCTGTCCATCCACTGGCCGACAGCCTCCCGGACACTGGCTGGCCCCC
>NW_006290686.1:1000954-1021423 GCF_000327345.1 Myotis davidii
GTGCCCTGGGTGCCCGTCCTGGCCCGGGACAGAGGCGGGAGGGCTGTGGCTCCAGAGTGCGCGGGGCCGTGCCCTCAGCACCTTTTTTAGCTGGGGGACAGCACCCCCCTAAAAGCCTGAGCCGGGGGCAGAGCCCCCAGCATGGGCCACCAGCCACGTGTGGTGACTGAGCTTTTGAAATGACACAGCACCTGAAGCATAACATACACACGGGCTTTGAAGGCAGGGAGAAAACCAGGGCTATAAACCATCTCGGAACTGTTTTTAAAATATTCATTACATGTTGAGATGGTATTTTGGAAAGATTGGGTTAAATAAAATATATGATTAAAGTTGGCTTCACTTACTTTCTGTGACTGAAGAGTAGCGGCTCCATGCATGGCTCCCATGATCTTTCTGTGGGAAGCGCTGGTCTAAAGCCTTGAGCCACGGCGATGGGGTTTGGGTGGTGTGGTCCCTCCAGCTGGGGAGGCCTGAGCAGGCTTCCTGGGGGAGGCGTTCCAGCTGAGCCCTGGGGGCAGGTGGCCTTCCTGTCTGGGCATCTGTCTGCAGAGGCTCGGAGGGCTGATGGGAGCGAGGCCCGGGGTGGGGAAGCCCGAGGCCGGTCCAGCCCAGCGGCCAGGAGGCCCAGGGGGAGAGGGGGACTGTGGCCTGGGGGTTGCAGGGGCCCTGGGGCTCCCCAGGGAGGCCTTGTTCTCTGAAGCTGTCTCCTCTGCATCACCCCACCCCCCAGGAGCGCCTGGCCCAGCTGGCCCGTGAGGACGCGGAGCGGGAGCTGAAGGAGAAGGAGGAGGCCCGGCGGAAGAAGGAGCTCCTGGAGCAGATGGAGCGGGCCCGCCACGAGCCCGTCAATCACTCCGACATGGTGGACAAGATGTTCGGCTTCCTGGGGACTTCGGGCGGCCTGCCGGGCCAGGAGGGCCAGGCCCCCAGTGGCTTTGAGGTACGAGGCCGGGAACAGGGGCTGGCGACAGGCCTCAATGGGGTGATTGCGCCCCCCCTGTGCTGAAGACCACCTGGTCCCCTCTGAGCAGAGGGCAGCAGCAGTGACCTGGGTCGGGGGCCACAGGGCCCAGGCCCTGTCCAGCCACCAGCCTGCCACGCCCGGTCAGTCACTGTCCCTCTCCAGGGCCCCTCACCAGCTTGTATGCATTCATGCACTGAGGTCTCCGGATGCGCCAGGTTCTAAGGCGTGAACAGGACGGCACAGTGCCCCCTGGTGGAGGCAGTGCTGGCCCCACAGGGCAGGGTGGGGGGGGCTGCAGCCAGCTGAGTGGCCCCCACAGCAGGGACCCTCTCCTCTCCTCAGGACCTGGAGCGCGGGCGGAGGGAGATGGTGGAGGAGGACCTGGACGCGGCGCTGCCCCTGCCCGACGAGGACGAGGAGGATCTCTCGGAGTACAAATTCGCCAAGTTCTCTGCCACCTACTTCCAGGGCACGACCACGCACACCTATACCCGGCGGCCACTCAAGCAGCCGCTGCTGTATCACGACGATGAGGGTGACCAGCTGGTGAGGGCTGGGGCTGTGCTGGGGCTGTGGGTGCTGAGAGCAGGTCCCTGGTGGGCGGGGATCAGGGCTGACTTGACCCGCTCCCAGCCTGGGGCCAGGCCACCTGGGCAAGATCCTAGGCCAGTGATGGCGAACCTTTTGAGCTCCGCGTGTCAGCATTTTTAAAAACCCTAACTTTGGTGCCGTGTCACATAGAGAAATTTTTTGATCTTTGCAACCATAGTAAAACAAAGACTTCTATTTTTGATATTTATTTTGTATATTTAAATGCCATTTAACAAAGAAAAATCAACCAAAAAAAGAGTTTGCGTGTCACCTCTGACACGCGTGTCATAGGTTCGCCATCACTGTCCTAGGAACACCCTGAGTGCCCTCAGCACAGTGGCCTCCTGTGGGCTTCTCCAGCCCCTCCCCGGCCCCAGGGGACGCTGCTGGCTGTAGCGATACCCTGCACCGAGCTCTCTGACTCCCATGCTCTCTCCCAGGCGGCCCTGGCCGTGTGGATCACCATCCTCCGGTTCATGGGGGACCTCCCCGAGCCCAAGTACCACACGGCCATGAGTGACGGCAGCGAGAAGATCCCGGTGATGACCAAGATTTACGAGACCCTTGGCAAGAAGACGTACAAGAGGGAGCTGCAGGCGCTGCAGGGCGAGGGCGAGGTGAGGCCATGTCCTTCCCGGCCAGTGGGCAGGGCTGTCCGGTCTCCCTAGCCTCAGGGTCCTCACCAGAGGAGGGTCCTAAAATTCACCTCTGCCTCACCCCCCAGACCCACCCTCTCCTCTGTCTACCCCTGGGAGCCAGTGCCTGAGTATTTTGTAAACTGTCAGGCGTTGACCATGAGTGAGCGAGGCCACCTGACGGAGCAGCCGGCCTTCATAGTCAGGCCTAGCGCCATGGAGACTCACCGAGGGTCACTGGGCGGGTCGCTACACTTTCCCAGCCCCAGTTTTCCGTCTGGTGGTGGTAGGGGCCGTGTGGGGTGAGGGTGGAGGTGTCACGCGGGGTTTGCCTCCTAAGCATTAGTGTGGAGGTGAGATGCTCCTCCAGCCACAGCCCATGGTCAACTGCGCTGGTCATTACTTGGGCCCATGTGCTTGACCCTGACCCCTGACCCCTGACCCCCGTTGTCCTGCAGGCCCAGCTCCCCGAGGGGCAGAAGAAGAGCAGCATGCGGCACAAGCTGGTGCACTTGACCCTGAAGAAGAAGTCGAAGCTGACAGAGGAGGTCAGCGCAGACCCGGGCTGCCTCAGGGGCCCCGCTGGGGTGGGAGCAGGCGTCCATGCTGCCTGTCCTCAGGGCGCTGGGGCGGCAGGCGACAGGACAGCGTAGGGGGTGATGGGGAGACAGGAAGAGGGCAGTGAGGTCAGGCGGGGGTCAGAAAAAAAAGCGTTTATCGCAGGACCTTTCTGTGGGATGAGGGCCACGGGCTCCGACACTGTTATTTGTTTGCGCTCATTGGTTAGTCAGTCACCTTGCCTTTTCCGAGAACCACCCCTGCCCTGTGCTCCAGGTTGCTCAGGCTGGGAGGGCAGACGGACACAAACCCAGGCGGTTACAGCGCAGGGCTGGCCCCCCTGTGCCCCTACATTTGCACACACAGGGCTTCTCCCTAAATTCCTCCCTCCTCCCCTCTGCCTGGGGGTGGCCTCCTCCAGGAAGCCCCGTGCGCCCCCTCCACAGCCACCAGGCTCCTCCTCGGGGCTTCCACGCTGCCTTTGCCTCCGTCCTTGTCCTTTCCCCATCCGAGGCTCAAATCCAGTCTCTCAGTCATGTAGCCCGAGATCCAAGTCCCACCTCTGCTGTTGGGTGTCTGAGACACCCACTCTGTGGGTCCCTGGTGGGGGGCCAGTGCAAGATGACAACTGTGGGTGCTCTGTAGATGTGAGGACCTCCCACACCCCTTCCGTCTGGAGGGCACGTTCTCACTGCTCACCTCTCCCTCTCCCTCACCTGGGCAGGGTGCAGGGCTGGGGTTGTGGGCTGTGTGAGACCAGGGAGAAGAACCCAGGCTGGGCGTTGCTCACACAGAGGGGCCAGGGCATAGGTGACAGGTGATGGTGACGGGGGAGTTGGAACTGGGATAAGCTCTGGGTGTCAGAGTTGTGTGGGAGCCCTGGAGAGAGAGGGGTCCTGCCAAGAGTTGGAGGAGCAGATCCCTGTCCTGGCTGGTAGTGGGTCGGGTGGGGTGTCAGGGAGGCTGCAGAGGAGCCTTAACCTCAGAAGTGGGTGCCAGCAGGCCATGCTCCCGGCCTGTGGGCTGGTCATGGACCCAGCGTCTGTTCTGCATGGGGTGGGGTGGGGCAGGATGGGGGCATGACTGGTGGAGCCAGCTCTTCTGGCCACTCCCAGGATTCTGCTCTTGGGGGTGGGGGGTGGGGGCAAGGAGGGTAGGCAGACTCAGGCAGGAGGCAGGCCCCTCACTCCTCCCTGTGGCCCAGGTGACCAAGAGGCTGCACGATGGGGAGTCCACGGTGCAGGGCAACAGCATGCTGGAGGACCGGCCCACCTCCAACCTGGAGAAGCTGCACTTCGTCATCGGCAACGGCATCCTGCGGCCAGCGCTCCGGTCAGCGCCCGAGGGAGGGGTGCAGGGAGGGGCGGCTGTTGGGGAGGCAGCGCTGGGTGTGGCCTGGGGAGGCTGCTGGTGGCTGAGCTGTGGCTCTGTCGCCTTAGCCAACAGGCCTGCTGGTCATGTGGCCTTGGTAGAGTCCGCTCCTCTCTGTAAGCCTCAGTTTCTTCTTCTGTAAGGGGGAGTGTGTGTGGGGGGGTGGTAATGAGTGGACCTGCCTCAGAGGCTTGTGGGCAGGTGAATCTCAGGAGGCTGTAACCGGGCGGCTCTCAGTAATGGTCGCTGTTGTTATCACGCCCTGACATGCGTCTACTGCTTCAGCCGCAAAAGGGGGGGTGTGGGTGGGTGAGCTCCATTTCACCCAAAGGAAAATTGAAGCCCAGAGAGGGCAGAGACGTTCCCAGGAGTCGCTAGCCTCCCAGACCTTCTGCCTTCCCTCCAGGCCTCCTCGGTGCTCCTCCAGGCCATTAAAGAGATGGTCACAGGACCCAGGGGCATCCACCTCCAGGGAAAGGGGGCAGAATTTGTGGCCCAGTTGTCTCAAGAATAGACCTACAGCGGTTACTTCCAGAGAACACAGTGGCCAGAGCCCCGGGCAAGAGTCGGAGGCTGGGGTATTGACTCCCCGAAGGACCACGGCTGGTCCTTCCCTTTTCTCGGCCCAGGTGTCCCCGTTGGTCCATAAAGTGATGGGGGTCAAGGACTCCCAGCTGCCGGTGATAAAGTTTTCATTGGTTCCTGACAAGATGGAAAAGATAAGGGTGCTTCTAAAACTAAATTTGATTTATTTGAAGGCCTGTTCTTTGTTCTGAGACTTCAGCCTTCCTACTTTTTGAATATGAAAGTTACCTTTGTTCTATGAAATAATTGTGACCTAGATAATGGGCAGGTTGTGTGTGTGTGGTGTGTTTGAAATGTCCTTATTTGTCATGATGAAGTGTTAGCAGCATCCAGAATTTATTTTGAAGTTGCATTGGTTGGTTAACTCTCAAAATTGGGAGCCACTGAATGAATTAGGTAGTCTCTCCTTTCCACCTAGGCCTGCCTTTCTGAGAGGGGAAAAGGGCCGCGGGTGCCCCCTGGTGGTCACATTATCACCGCGGGCTGGCACTTGGCCCTGAGCAGGCAGGCAGTGTCTTAGCCGCAGCCAGCATTGAGTGACAGGTGATGGTGACTGAGCCTCGGCTCATTTTCTGCACAGCAATCCTGAAAGGAAGGTACTACCGTTTCCCTTTAAAATGAAGCAAAAGCCCACCTTCATTGCTTTTATCCGATTACAAAAGCAATACACGACCACTTGAATATTCTAACGTTACAGAGATGTATTGAGAGAAGGTCAAAGTTGCTCATTGTGCCCCACAGAGTGAGTCCCCAGATGTTTTTGCTGTTTCTGTTCTGCCAGTTGCCATTAGTAGCAATTGCACCTGCTCTCATGACCGTGGGCTGGGCTCAGAAAGGTGAACTCTCCTGCCTTGGCCACCCAGCTGGTGAGGGACGAGGCTGGGGCGGGGCCTGCGCACCTCATCAGAGTGGTCACCAGTGGCTGTGGCCACTGTGCCCCAGAGCAGGATATGTGCCCCCCTCAGGATCACGGGGACTGTCCGTGGGTCTGACTGGCGTTAGGAAGGGCTTTGTGCCTGGTGAGCCCGTCTCCAAAGCAGACCCTCTTCCCCAGGCCTGGGCTGGCCGTCCTCACCCGGCCCCACTCTGCCTCTTTTTGGATGGTCTTGGTCAAGTTACAGAGGAAGGCCTGGGCGTCCCACCTGCTGGGGGACTTTCCTCTGAGCCGTCTCCCTTCCTGCCTTCCCACCTGCCCAGGGATGAGATCTACTGCCAGATCAGCAAGCAGCTCACCCACAACCCCTCCAAGAGCAGCTACGCCCGGGGCTGGATCCTCATGTCTCTCTGTGTGGGCTGCTTCGCCCCCTCTGAGAAGTTCGTGAAGGTAGGGCGGGCGCCTGGACTCCTGGGCGGAAAGGGGAGCTGGGAGAGAGCAGGGGAAGGAGCGCCGAGGGATGAGGCCCCGCCCGCGTCATCTCACGGGGCCTCACAGCGGCTACCAGGCCCCTCTTCCTGTCCCCTCCTCCCAGGCACCCAGAACTTCACGCTGTTCTCCCCTCAACCAGTTTTGTGTGTGAGGAGGCTGAGCCTGACAGCATCTCGGGCCCCTCTCCATACTCTTCCTTGCCGGCTCCTTGGTGCCAGGCCCTGGTGCTGGGGACACAGACAGAACCGGGGACAGCCTGGCGGCCAGTGCTGTGAAGAGGGAAGCGCTTGTCAGGGAGGGGGCCCTGGAGGAGGAGGAGCAGTGAAGCTGGGTGCAGAGGGGGTTCAGTGTGTGGGGTGAGGCAAGAGGCATGGCTGAGACTTGACAGGTCTGGGTGGTGGTGGCCCCGTTGCCAACACGACGTATGTGGACTTTATTCTGAGGGCAGCGGGGAGCCATGGAAGGCACGGGAGGGCCAGGGGAGACGTGCCTTGGAAAGCAGGTCCTGAGCGTGGGTGGAGGGATTGGCAGCAGGAGACCCAGTGAGGCTGCTCTGTGGTCCGGGCGGGAGGCCAGAGTGGGGCCCCCTCAGCTGGTCCTTGTCTGCAGTACCTGCGGAACTTCATCCATGGGGGCCCGCCTGGCTACGCCCCGTACTGTGAGGAGCGGCTCCGGAGGACCTTCGTCAACGGGACACGGACACAGCCGCCCAGCTGGCTGGAGCTGCAGGTGTGCCCCCCCACCAGGCATGCGCATGTGCACGTGTGTGCATGTGTGTGTGTGTGTGTGTGTGTGTGTGTACATGTCTCCGGTGCCCAGAAAAGCCCCCGCTTTGGGATTCTGGGTTCCTCACCCTGAAGTTCTGGAAGCCCAGGCCTATTGGAACAGAACCCCCAGCCGATGATCGACTCCATCCGATGGCTTCATGGTCAAAGTGATTCAGGCAGGGCTTCCCACTGTGCCTCTGGCTTCATTGGCCGTAACGATACTCGTGTCACAGGGCCCTGTGAGGGTTTGGACATGAGGGCAGAAGCCCCTGGTGTGTGGCAGTGCCTACCCTCCCAGCCCCAGGGACTGGCTCAGGGGCCCTAATGTTGCCATCGAGTTGGGGAGCACAGCAGGGCTCCCTGGGGACCTGTGACCCGGGACATACAATGACTGGGTGAGATGCTGGGAGCTGGGGGCCTTGTGGGGAACTCCAACCTCCTAGGCAGCAGGGAGCCAGGAGCCCAGAGGGGCCAGGTGGTCTGAAGTGAAAGGATCCCCACCAATGCTCCTTGGTCACTTTCAGGCCACCAAGTCCAAGAAGCCCATTATGTTGCCTGTGACATTCATGGATGGGACCACCAAGACCCTGCTGACGGACTCGGCCACCACGGCCAAGGAGCTCTGCAACGCGCTGGCCGACAAGATCTCCCTCAAGGACCGCTTCGGGTTCTCCCTCTACATTGCCCTGTTTGACAAGGTAGGGCCAGCCCTGCAGCAGCACCGCCCGGGGCTGCCCACTAGTTTCCGGCTCAGTGCTGCCACCTACTGGCCACCTTGCACAGTAACTTACTTCCAGGGCCTTGGTTTCCTCTGTTAGCTGGTGGTAACTAGCTCCCGCCAATTCTTTAGGATTGCGGAGCCCTCTTAAGCCCCTAAAGAAGAGTCCAACAGAACAGTGTTGAAACCCAGAACTCACTTCAGTCATATGTAGCAAGGCCGCGTCAGTCCCCCCGGTGCCGGAGACAGGCTGCAGGGTCCTGCAGCCACGCGGCTCTCTGAGACCCACCTACAAATGCAGATGGAACTCCTCATCAGGTTGCTGTGGTCGTTTCTTTTCACTCTTGATGGCCACCTGTCACGTCTAGGCCAGGAGCCTTCTCTGTGGTGCTGGGCCTGGGGGTGGCTGATTTCACCTCCACACCCAGCGACATCACACCCAGCAGAGGTGCCCCCACCCTGCAGGTCCGGGACGGAACCACGTGTCCGACACAATTTATCTGGATTTTTCTGCTGTACAGACGGATACTCTTGTGTTTTCAGGGGCCATTTGTGCATCCGAGTTTCCCAAAAGGCTTACTCTAGGAAATGGGACCTCCCGTGGCTGTGCCGGCTCAGAGCCCATGCCTGGGGCCCAGGGGTCCCGTGCTGGCCTGCCTCCAGGGTGACCTGGGCACCTCCCTGCCTCTCTCTGAGCCTCGGTTTGGCATCCAAGAGCAGTTGGCACAGTTGGTGGCTCTTTGAAGTCCTTCCTGCTGGCTCACCTTCCCACGGGGCGACCTCTGCCCACAGGTGTCCTCCCTGGGCAGTGGCAGTGACCACGTCATGGATGCCATCTCCCAGTGCGAGCAGTATGCCAAGGAGCAGGGTGCCCAGGAGCGCAATGCCCCATGGCGGCTCTTCTTCCGCAAAGAGGTCTTCACGCCCTGGCACAACCCCTCAGAAGACAACGTGGCCACCAATCTCATCTACCAGCAGGTGGTGCGAGGCGTCAAGTTCGGGGAGTACAGGTGTGAGAAGGTGAGTGCGAGTGGATCTTCCGAGTCTCCCGGCTGATCTTGCTTGGCTCACGGCCGCCTATTTTCTGAATTCGAATTCGGGCTGAGTGTTTACTGTCTGGGACCCGCCACTAGCTAATGCGGAGGTTAGCCTGACGGAGGGCAGGCATGTTCCTCGCTCCTCCCGGATGTAACGCTGCCCACAGGAGCCAGGGCTTTGAAGCACAGCCCAGACTCTGCCAGTGGAGGCTCCCGCACCTCTGTGGGGGCTGCTTCACACTTGCTGTGCTGAGTTAGTCTAGGAAACTCCGCTCCGAAGGATCAAGAGATCCGCTCATGAGAACAGAGTTTGCACACGTGGAACCTTCTATCTCCTTCTGTGGACAGGAGCGGTGTGGTTGTTTTGTTTTTGATGTTGGTGATGACGGCTCTCATAGTACCTGTGATTCCGTTGGTGATTATGATGGAGATGATGGAAATGAAGGGGATGGTTGGTGGTGGTGGCGATGGTAGAAGTAGCGATGGTGTAGGGGTGGGTGTGAAGGTAGTGACGATGATGATGGTGTTGCTGATGGTGGTGGTGAGTTGATGTTCAGGCGGGAGGTATCAGGACAGCCGTGTCCATTGCTAAAATCCTGAAATACTTTGAACTAGTTGGGAAATATCCACTGCCTCTGAAGCTCCCAAGAGCCTTTCTTTACTGCCCCTGCTGCCAGAGCCTGGGGAACCCCAGGCAGGCATCACGGGTGCTGCCGTGCACCAACCACGGGCAGCGAAGGGGCAACTGCCCAGTGCCCAGCTGGCTCTCTGGAGCCTCTGCACTGTAGCCTATGGGTTGTTCAATACTCTGACTGTCCTGGGGGTGTGATGGTGATGGTGATGGAGTTGGTAATGGTGACACACTCCCTTCACTCGCTGTCTCCAGCGGTATCAGGTCCCCCACTCTCAGGGCAGTCTCTGCCTGTTCTGGTGTTTGCCAGCCTCAGCTGTTATCTTACGGGGTTGAGGATGTAGTGGCTGACCCATGACCAATGGGCTGGCTGGTCTCTCTGGGTCAGCTCGGTACCTCCGGTGCGGAGAGGACCCAGGAGATGGCAAGAATGTGGCCCTGCCTTCAAGAAGCTCATGGTTCCACCAACCAGACAAGCTCTCCTGGTGAATCGGTGAGAGCTCAGGGTGCAAAGGCCAGGGGCTGAGGGCCCAGGAGGCAGGGCCCCGGGCTTTGGTCCTGGGCAAGGGCTTCCCGGAGGGTGATTGAATGAGGTCTCCGCACACCCCTCAACCCCACCTCAGGAGGATGACCTGGCCGAGCTGGCCTCCCAGCAGTACTTCGTGGACTACGGCTCCGAGATGATTCTGGAGCGCCTCCTGAACCTCGTGCCCACCTACATCCCCGACCGCGAGATCACGCCCCTGAAGACGCTCGAGAAGTGGGCCCAGCTGGCCATTGCTGCTCACAAGAAGGTAGGGGAGGCTGGGGGGCTCTGGGAAGAGGGGGTCTCTGGTGGCCGAGGCCAGGAAGTAGCACCTGGGGGATCAAAGACATCACAGCTCTCACCTGACACGTCCGCCCACAGGCTGCGGGGGACAGGCTGGCTCCCTTGGCCTCCTGCTTCCCAGCCGCCTGCCTTCCTCCACTGCGCACATCGGTTCTCTCCTGTCTCTGTCATCCGCTCTGGTCTGGGTTCCAGGGATACAGAGATGGCTCACATCCAGCCCTGTGGCCCATGAGGGAAGCCGGGTGCAGGGCTGGTGGGGGTCCCGTCCTGGCCTTGCACAGGCGCTCTCTAGAGCTGCAGCTCAGGGGCACTGGTGCGTGTTGGGGAGCTCCCAGGAAGGGCGCCCTCCGTCCTGCCTGCGGGAGCCCTGGCCCACCTTCCTGCCTGGGGAGCTTTAGGGACAGGCCCCCTCAGGCCGCTTGTCGGAGGCCCCAGGCCCATAACCAGCCCTGAGTAGCTCCCTGTCGGGCGAAGGGGCTGCCCAAGTAGAGCGGGGTGGCCTGCTGGGGAGCCAGTGGGGAACCCTGGCTGCTGGAGGGGACCCCAGGCCTCCCCACCTCCAGGCCCTGGTTGTGTAAGAGCAGAATTACCTTTGCACACAGTTGCCAGAGGGCTTCACAGACCAGCGTTCTCTCAGGCCCTCGCCACTTTCCACCCAGCCTCCCCTGACGCCCCCTGCACCCCCTCCACATCTAGGCCGGGCTCAGCACCGATACCTCCCTCCCCTCCAGGAAAGACACTGTTCTCCCTCCATCCCTCTGTCTCTGTCCTTGGCCACCTCCTCTCCATCACCCCTCACCCCCATCAGCTGCTGGAGCCCATCCATTCCCTGCACCTGCCCTGGCTACAGCCGGGGGCTTGGGGGCTTTTCTGTCACTCGGGTGCATTGGGAGCTCCCTGCAGGCGGGACCCACGCTTCCCTAGCAAGTGTCTAGGGCTGATGGGACGGGTGAGGCCATGATGCCCAGGAGGGCACTGCAGCCCTGGGCCACGCCTGGCCTGGGGACAGGGACATGTGAGTTCCGGGCAGAGCACACGTGACGTCTTTTGTCCCCTGTCCTGGTCTGTCCCCCTCCAGGGGATTTATGCCCAGAGGAGAACTGATTCCCAGAAGGTCAAGGAGGACGTGGTCAATTACGCCCGCTTCAAGTGGCCCTTGCTCTTCTCCAGGTTTTACGAAGCCTACAAATTCTCAGGTACCCGCAGCCCTCCTGCCTCCATGCCCTCTTCCACCCTCACTGCGGCCACAAGGCGAGGCCGGAAACAGGTGCCCCAGTCAGCCAGGCTCCTGCCTGCGGGGCTGCGGGTCTCTCCAGGCCAGTGCGCTGAGTGGGTCCCACCTCCCACAGTCCAGTTGGGCTCTGTGGCACACAGTGGGTTGAACAACTGGATGGGCATGGAGATCACTAGAGCACCTACAGGAGAGGGCGGCCCAGAGCAGGGCCTGGCTGACTCCATGAAGCTGAGTAGATGTGGCCAACTGCTCACTTCCATTGGCTCAGCCGTCCTGGGGCTGTCATCTGGGGGCACCTGCTCCGGGCCAGGCCACAGGCTTCACAGAACCACCAGTTATCAGGCTGGAGGGAGCCTTGGGGCTCAGTGAGTCCAAGCCCTACCCGCGCCCCCCCTCACCGCGGGGTGGGACTTGTCTGCAGCGGCACGAAGACCCGTGGCACCACTCACACCCAGGGCCCTGGTCCCAGCACCTCCCTCACCGCACGCGGGGCTTTGGCTCCCAGGGAGGCCGTGCTCTGGGGCTCAGTTTCCATTTCTGTAAAATGGAAGGCAATATACCCCCTGCCCTGGTGGTTGCGAGGATTGGGCAGGGCTGGGCCCAGGAGAGGGGAGGCCTCCCTCTCAGAGCCTCGGTCTCTGTCCCAGGCCCCAGCCTCCCCAAAAACGACGTCATCGTGGCCGTCAACTGGACGGGCGTCTACTTCGTGGATGAGCAGGAGCAGGTGCTCCTGGAGCTGTCCTTCCCCGAGATCATGGCCGTGTCCAGCAGCAGGTCAGTCCCACCCCACACCCCGCTTTCTGCAGAGCAGGGAGTTGTCGAAGCTGCACAAAGACCCGACAGGGCCCTGATTCAGCTCTGTCCGAACTGAGGAGGGGCAGAGGGACACACAGACAGACAGATGGGCTCCTGGATAGACTGGCATTCTCTGGGCTGTGTCGCTGTGGGCAGGGTTGGTCATGGCCAGCTCTGAGCAGGCCCATGCCAGGCACACAGGATGCAGCGGTGACTGGATAGTCCTCCCCCTTTGAAGCTTCAGGCGAGAGGGGAGATGGATATTGACAGGTCATGTTAAAGCAGGATGAGGGTCATGAGGACTGTGGGAGGGCAAGGAGGGCTTCCTGGGGGAAGGGGTATCTGGGCTGAGACTAAAGGCTGAGTAGGAATTAGACAACAAAAGGGACGTGGGCTGGGCTGCTGCACGCCGACCACGTCTGACGCAGGCTGAGCCGTGTCGGACCTGGGCGGCGCCTCACCGTGGCTAGGCCAGCCTCTCCCTGGCCGGGCCGAGCCTGACTGTGCTGGCCTTGGTCTGCTTCAGGGAGTGCCGCGTCTTGCTCTCGCTGGGCTGCTCTGAACTGGGCTGCGCTTCGTGTCACCCGGGCTGGGCAGGACTGACCCCGTCGGGGCCCTGTTCTCCGTGTTGGTCCTGCAGGGGAGCCAAACTCACAGCCCCCAGCTTCACGCTGGCCACCATCAAGGGGGATGAGTATACCTTCACCTCCAGCAACGCCGAGGACATCCGTGACCTCGTGGTCACCTTTCTGGAGGGGCTGCGGAAGAGGTCTAAGTACGTGGTGGCCCTGCAGGACAACCCCAACCCTGGTGAGTGGCTCCTGGCACAGGCTGCCAGGCACCGGGGTCAGGGGCGTCAGGCAGCTCACCCCCCTTGGCCTTGGTCTTGGCCTGGCCTGTTACCCCTCCTTCCCCAGATACTCTTGGCTCCGACTGAACAAACAGCCGAACTCTGCCTCCCATCTGTGCTCTGCAGGGACTCTCTCCCTCTCTCTCCCTCCCTCTGTTCCTGGTCTTGAATACTTACCCCTGGCACCTCCTCCAGGGGAGTAGGGGTTCCTCCTCGGTGTCTCCAAATACCCCCATCTTCAGACGATGACAGCAGTAGCACCTCACCGAGCATCCCCGAGCCTCCTAGGCCCTGGGCAAAGCAGTGGGAAGACAGAGGGGCAGCGGGCCCTGGCCCCGCCCTCAATGGGGGCAGGGGCAGGGGCAGGAGCAGGGCAGACGGTGCAGTGACCAGAGAAGCCAGAGGCTGTGGGAGCCCAGAGGAGCGGCCCCAGGCAGCCTGAGGTGTGCGGAGGAACACGGTGTGAGTGTTTGAGGCAGAGAGCAGATCACAGGCCAACCACGGGGGTGGAGAAAGCACGTGTCCGGGATCTGCAGAGTTTAGTTTGGCTGGAATGGGGGCGGGAGAGGAAGGGGCCTGGAGGTGGAAGATGTCAGGAAGGCAGCCCCCGACAGGCCTTACGAGCATGTCAGGGAGTGTGGGCTTTCTGCTAAGGGCAATGGGGAGCCACAGAAGGCGTTGGAGCAGGAGACTGGCCACTCTGATGGCCATGTCTGCATGGAGGGCAATGGCAAGGCGGAGGCGGGGTGGCCAGTGAGCAGACATGACAGGGCCTCAGTTCTTCAGTGTGAGGAGCAGTTTACAGGTCATCAACCCAAAGAAAGATGTTTTAACCCAGAGTCTCCTCTGCCCACATGCGGCCCCTCTCACCACGGCCTCCCAGCGGGCGAGGAGTCGGGCTTCCTCAGCTTCGCGAAGGGAGACCTCATCATCCTGGACCACGACACGGGAGAGCAGGTCATGAACTCCGGCTGGGCCAATGGCATCAACGAGCGGACCAAGCAGCGTGGGGACTTCCCCACCGACTGCGTGTATGTCATGCCCACGGTCACCATGCCGCTGCGGGAGATCGTGGTATGTGGACGGGGCGCCCGAACCCCTCCTTGTCTTCTTTCCACGTCTGAGGGAGGGACGACAATAGACACCTGGCCTGCAGCTTCCGTGAAGACGAGCTGGGCGTCTTCTGGGACCACAGACTTAAAGCTGGGGCAGCTGTCACTCCTGGAGAGGGGCCTGAGAGTGCCTCAGTGAGGAAGTGCCCAGGGGCAGGGGGGAGGAGAGGGGGCAGGATGGCACCTGGCTCTGACCAGAAGCGCAGTGGGGGCAGAGCTGGGGAGGGACTCCCCTTGAGCGCAGCACTGAGAACTCAGAGCATGGCTTCTCCAAGCAGCTCCCTGGGCAGTTCTCACTGTTCCCTCCAGCCCTGTCCGGCCTTTCTGACTGGCCCGACCTGGTTCAGACCCAGGGCACCGAGGGAAGGGTCCTGAGCCAGCAGCCTGGAGGCAGCAGCAGCTTCAGAGATGCAAGGAGCGGAGGGGCTCCCAGGCGCTGAGAATGGGCACAGGCGTGTTACCCTGTGAGAGGGCTCTGGGCTTTGCCGAGTGGATCCCAGGGCCCCAGGTGGAGAGCTGACCTCAGCCCCACCCCTCGGTCTCTAGGCCCTGGTCACCATGACCCCTGACCAGCGGCAGGATGTGATCCGGCTCTTGCAGCTGCGAGCACCGGAGCCTGAGGTGCGCGCCAAGCCCTACACCCTAGAGGAGTTCTCCTATGACTACTTCAGGTGACGGGCAGGAGAGGGGGGAGAGGGGCCCGGGCAGGGACAGGGACAGGGGGAGGGGCCTGGCAAGCGGCAGGCTTCTGCGACTCTGGTGGGGGCATCACAAAGTAACCCCACCTCTGAGCAGGGCCTGTGTCAGAGGGAGCAGGGGACCGTTTTTGTCCTCGAGATGACCCTTCTATGTGTCATCTTATCCTTCCTTCATCTGAGAGAAGGTGACTGTGCCACCCCAGGCGGGATCCTGGGCACTCACGACTCGCAGTCCTGGTGGGGAGATGGGCACACAACAGGAGCTGTGACTCTGTGTACCCAGCATGTGGCGGGGCTGCTGGGGGCAGAGGCGAGGCTTCCTGGAGGAGGTGGCCTCTCGCTGAGCTGTGTAGGGGTGACTCGGGGAAGAGCCCGTGCCAGGGCGGAGCAGAGAGGAGAGGAGAGAGGAGGTGGGGAGGGGCAGGGCTGTCTGGGGCACAGATGTCAGAACCTTCGTTTTCCAGCAGAGAAGGCGAGGCCCGGGGCTGGCACTGCCCCAGTCAGGTTACGGGGCTGCAGGGAAGAGCAGGGCTGTTCCTGACCCCTGACCTCCAGCGATGGGGCTGGATGGGGGTGGGTCTCACAGCTTGGTGCCTGTTAGCGCTGACTGTCCTGTGCCTGCCAGGCCCCCACCCAAGCACACCCTGAGCCGTGTGATGGTGTCCAAGGCCCGAGGGAAGGACCGGCTGTGGAGCCACACGCGGGAGCCGCTGAAGCAGGCGCTGCTCAAGAAGATCCTGGGCAGCGAGGAGCTCTCGCAGGAGGCCTGCATGGCCTTCATCGGTATCCGCACGACGGGGTGGGGCGGGGAGGGGACCGCAGGGCAGGGTGGGGCCGGGCCTCGGCCTCTAGGGTTTCCATCTAGACACCTGCTTCCCTCTGGGGTTCAGTTGGGTCCTGGGCAGATGTGGGGGATGCTGATGGAGCCCCTCCATCTATGTGCCGGCACCTTACAGCGTGCAGGGAGCCACCTTACCATCGTCTCTTCTGCCTGTTATTCAGTTGAGAGTACTGTTGCCATGTGCTGGGCCAGGCATCGAGACACAGTGGCGACCAGACCCAGTCTCGGGCCTCAGGGGAGACATGCTGCCCGGGATCAGTGCTGTGATGGCGTTGGCAGCGCAGTGACCTGACCCAGCCTTGGAGGAGGGCAGGGAGGGCTTCCTGGAGGAAGTGGTTTCTTGGCTGATACCTGAAAACTGAGTAGGACTTACTTAGCCAAAGGGGAGACAGGTGGGGAGTGTTCCAGACACCGGGAGCAGCCTGCACAAAGGCTCCAAGGCAGAACAGAGCAGGTGTTCCAGGGCACAGCTGGTGGGCAGGTCCAAGAAGGGACTCTCAAGATGTGGGCTGGCTCACGGAGGGTTCCGGTCCTGTGAAGAGGACTGGACTGTGTCACGAGGCCATGGGGGCCCCTGAGCAGGGCTGGCACAGATTAGTGAGTTGGACCGTGCCTCCTGGTGCTGCGAGCACTTCGGATAGAGGACTGGGGGCCTGAGGAGGCGGCCGCAGGAGTTGAGGAGAGAGGGTGGGCAGTGGACAAGGACAGCAGGGTGGGGAAATGATGCCCATGTCGTAAGTGAGTACTCTGAGGCCCAGGGCCTCCTGCCTCCTGGCCCAGTGCTGCCCCCACGGCCACAGGCCCTTCCTTGTCCCCCCACCCCCACCCCGCCCTAGCCATGCTCAAGTACATGGGCGACTACCCATCCAAGAGGATGCGCTCCGTCAACGAGCTCACCGACCAGATCTTTGAGGGAGCCCTGAAGGCCGAGCCCCTCAAGGACGAGGTATACGTGCAGATCCTGAAGCAGCTGACAGACAACCACATCAGGTGAGCCTGGGGCTGTGGGGAGGTAAGGGGGCAGGCCCATCCCTAGTGCTCCCAGCTGCAGGGCGTCCTAAAGGTCATGCACCCACTGTGATGGGGAGCTCCCTCCCTCCCTCAGGGCAGGGCACCACCCTCAGGCTCATGTCCTACCTCCGCCTCAGGGGGGGTCAAGAACCAAGAGGTTCGGCTGTGCCCTCTGAGCCTGTCCTTCCCCAAGTTTAACAGGCCCAGCGCCTCCTAGCGCAGCGGTTCTCAACCTGTGGGTCGCGACCCCTTTGGCGGTCGAACGACCCTTTCACAGGGGTCGCCTAAGACCATCGGAAAACAGATATAATTACATATTGTTTTTGTGATTAATCACTATGCTTTAATTATGTTCCATTTGTAACAATGACGTTGGGGGTCACCACAACATGAGGAACTGTATTAAAGGGTCACGGCGTTAGGAAGGTTGAGAACCACTGTCCTAGCTCCTGCCACTCCCTGCTTGAGCCTCCTCTGGATCCTCCTGCCCAGCCCAGACTCTGCTGTCAGCTGCAGGTTCAGCTCATGAGCAAGTGTCCCATCTCTGGTTCGGGCTGGGCTAGGTGTCAGTGGGAAGCTCTGGCTTAAAACTCTCATGGGCTAAAGGTGTTGGGTCCCAGAGGGTATCACCTCTTCCCCTGCTGGGCCATACAACTGCAGGAATGGGCGGTCGGGCACATGTTAGTCTCAGAGCCTGAGAGAAGCCCTACCATCTCCCCTTATGCCCAGACCCCCAACTCCCTCCCCAGCGGTGTCACTCTCTACAGCTCTTTCTCAAGAGCCATACATCAAATCTCTTCACACTGACAAACCTCTGTACGTGCCATAATCATAGCCTGGAAAACTTTTCATCTCCTTCGCATATCAGAATTTTTCTCATCCTTCAAAGCCTAGACCCGTGGTCGGCAAACTCATTAGTCAACAGAGCCAAATATCAACAGTACAACGATTGAAATTTCTTTTGAGAGCCAAATTTTTTAAACTTAAACTACATAGGTAGGTACATTGTTATTAACTTAATTAGGGTACTCCTGAGGCTTAGGAAGAGCCACATTCAAGGGGCCAAAGAGCCGCATATAGCTCTCGAGCCGCAGTTTGCCAATCACGGGCTTAGAGCAAGTGCCACCTCCTTCTAGGAGCCCTCCAAGATTCCTCCCTGTCAGACAAAGGAGCTCAGAATGGTGTCTGAGGGATCCCGGCGGCTGTTCTAACTTAGTGCTATTCAAAGAGTAGGAGAGTTACAGAGCTTCTGCCAGAACAAATCACACACTTCTTCCTTCATGGGAAAGTCTTGTTAAAAAAAAAAAATAAAAATCTTAGTTCAGTGGTTTTCAACCTTGGCTGCACATTAGAATCACCTGGGAATCTTTTTAAAATCCTGTTTTCTGGGCCCCATCCTCTGGAAATTCTGTGATTTTTTTTGTTATGGGGTGAGGCCACAACATTAATAATAAAGAAACAGAATTTCCAGAGGATAAGGCCCAGAAATCAGGATTTTAAAAAGATTCCCAGGTGATTCTAATGTGCAGCCAAGGTTGAGAACCACTGTCTTAGTTGAGCCAAAGTACTTGGTGACACAGCTGATGTTCATTCTGGCGTGAGCATCTTACCTCCCTGTGGCTGTCACTGGCCCCTCATGGTTCAGCTGACTACACTTTGAGTAGCACTAATTGGATCGAGCTGTTAGGGAGGTGGGTCCATTGGTCCTCAGACAGGGGTAGGGGTCCCGCCAGGCGTGTGCTGCTGTGGTGAGGAGCCGAGGGGTGTGCAGCCCGGGTGGTGCTCAGACTCCGTGATGGGGCCGTGGTACCCGCCTGGACACCACCCCTCTCCTGCAGGTACAGCGAGGAGCGGGGCTGGGAGCTGCTCTGGCTGTGCACGGGCCTCTTCCCCCCCAGCAACATCCTCCTGCCCCACGTGCAGCGCTTCCTGCAGTCCCGGAAGCACTGCCCCCTCGCCATCGACTGCCTGCAGCGGCTCCAGAAAGCCTTGAGGTACAGCAGCCCCAGGGGCAGAGGCAATGGCACAGAGCTGGGGGGCAGGCATTGGGATGGGCTCCCGGCCGCACCAGGTTTGTAGGGCGATCCCCCTTGGGGTGAGGAAATGACCACCAGCAATTGGGACCATCCCTGCGGTACCACAGCGGTCAGCTCGACAAAGGTTGCAGCACCCAGTGCCCGTTCGGACCCAGTTGAGTCTGGTTGCTCAGAAGGGTTTGGCTCATGCCTTCAAGTCTGTCAGGGAGGCAGACGCCTGACCGCACTTCATGCTCTGAAAAGCCCACCTGCACCCTTCCCTTCATTCGGTCCCTCCACAGCCCTATGCGGTGGGCACTGCTCTCCCATTGTACAGATGGGCAACTGGAGGCTCTGAGAGGTTAAGTGACTGTCACCTGGTAAGACGGGACAGACGAGGATTGAAGTGCGTGTTCCGTCTCCAAAAGTTCCCTCGGTTCCTCGCGGCATGCGCCAGCTGGCCCCTGACTGTGTCCCCTCCACCCCCCGCTTTTAGAAATGGGTCCCGGAAGTACCCCCCACACCTGGTGGAGGTGGAGGCCATCCAGCACAAAACCACCCAGATATTCCACAAGGTCTACTTTCCCGACGACACCGACGAGGTGAGGGCCACTGGCTGCTTGGTTCGTGGGCGGCCCGAAACACCTTCATGAGTGCCCTCGGGGGCACAGGGGGCAGCCGGAGTGCTCCCCTCCGCCATCCCCACATTTGCCCCTTCCCCTGCCCCCCGTGGAGTCAGAGCTCAGTCAGGTGGGCACCGACCCCTGGGTCAGGAGCCTCTGGGTTCCGGTGAGCAGCTTCCTTTAGAAGCTCCCCCCCCCCCACACACACACTGAGGAGGCCTGGCCTTGGAACCAAGTGCCTTCTCCCTGGAGCTGAGCTCAGTGTGGTGGCCCCTCCCTGGGGCCACTTTCCTCAGACCTTCCTCCCTCCCTCCCCACACCTGGCCTGATTGGGGGTCCCCACCACCCTGTCCCCTTGTCCAAAGGTCCCTTTTGTCTTCCTGTCCCGCCCATTCGGCCAGGCTGCCTCCTGGTGTCCACTCCTGACCCCATCAGTGTCTCGTTCAGATAAATGCGTCCAACATTGAAACTTTCCGTCTGAAAAGCAGTTTTAAAACTGATCTAGAGACTAGAGACTCAGAAATGCCACGAGAGGATGCCGGACACAAAGACAAAACTCTCTGAGACCCTTTTCTGTCCCCTCCAGCGCAAGGTCACACGGAAGCCCCTCTCTCATCACACTCCTCCCTCCGTCTAAACTTCCCCAGACTCTGCGGTCCCTCCCAGCCCACTCTGGGCTGCCTCCCCCTCTTTCCTCCTCCCCCCTTTTTCTGAAATTTGCTCTCTTCCTTCTCCTGTCTCTCTCCTTCCAGTCGCCCCACCCCCTGCCCTCTGTGCTCCCTCCATCACTCAGGCTTGCTCAGCAGGCCCAGGGCCCTGAGGCCCAGGCTGAGTCCTGCTCAGGGGAGGACGATCTGGGAAGACCCAGACAGGAGTTAGCTGCCTTGTTCTTTTCATAAATGCTGCGCCTAGCTCTGGACCCCGGGAGCCCCCTCGGAGGGGGGTGTCTTGCATGGAAGGGGGCCGGTCTCATTGGAGGCACAGCCAGAGCCAAATGAGCCCCCTCCCCCAGGCCTTCGAGGTGGAGTCCAGCACCAAGGCCAAGGATTTCTGCCAGAACATCGCCGCCCGGCTGCTCCTCAAGTCCTCGGAGGGCTTCAGCCTCTTCGTCAAAATTGCAGACAAGGTGGGTGGCGAGTCTTGCTTGCTCTTGGTCTGTTGGTTGGGACATTTGCTGAAGCCTTAGCAACTCATGGGGCAGCAGGCGGAGGAAACGAGGGAGGGAGGGAGGGAAA
>NW_006290686.1:1021675-1024003 GCF_000327345.1 Myotis davidii
GTGGCATCTCCGTGTGCCCCCTTACAGGCAGCAGCTGCCCCAAAGTCTCTCCTCTGGGGAGCTGCACAGCTAGCCTCACACCAGGCCCCTCCCCGCACCCAGCACACATCTCCCTCAGCTGCCAGCTGAGGCCCTTAATCCTTGAACTGAGCCTAGATGAGAAGGCAGTCATCCCCACCTGACAGGTCACAAAGTCCGGGCTGAGAAAGGTGAACCTATCTAAGGTCACACAGAAGGGGCTAGATCTAGGTGGGTCTGCCTCCCTAGCGGAGGTCCCACATTGCTCCCCCTTCTCTGCGCACGGGGTCAAAGGCCCAGGGTCAAGCCCCTTCCCCTGGGAAGGCTCCCCTGACCAGCTCTGGCAGATAAGTGGTCCCTCCCATTTGCTCCAGCTCCCGGTGCATCCATGTCTGTCTCCTCACTTCATGACTGTCCCTGTGCCTGACACGGGGCGCAGAGGGGTCTCGGTGAGGTCCTGGACCCAGGATCGCTTAGAGCAGTGGTTCTCAACCTTCCTAATGCCACGACCCTTTAATACAGTTCCTCATGTTGTGGTGACCCCCAACCACAAAATTATTGCTACTTCATACCTGTAATTTTGCTACTGTTATGAATCGTAATGTAAATATCTGATATGCAGGATGTATTTTCATTGTTACAAATTGAACATAATTAAAGCAGAGGGATTAATCACAAAAACAATATGTAATTATATATGTGTTTTCCAATGGTCTTAGGCGACCCCTGTGAAAGGGTTGTTCGACCCCCAAAGGGGTCGCGACCCACAGGTTGAGCACCGCTGGCTTAGAGCCTGCAGGAGGAGCAGGACGTGGATGCCGCAGACTGTGCAAGGCAGGGACTGGGCCTCATTCTCAGCCTTTTCCCGGGGCCCAGAGCAGCGTTCAGCAGATCTTTGCTGAATGACAGATGGAGTGACTGTCCCTCTGCGCAGGCTGTGTGCTGGAGACACTCAGCAGGCACAGTCGGGCAGGGTGGGGCCGGTACACGGACACCCCTTCTGGCTGCCAGAGGGAGTCTGTGGAGAAGGGGCCACCAGGTCCTGGGGTGGGGAAACCAGAAGACAATCTTGCTCCAGCTAAAGTGAGGGGACTAGAATGGCCATGTCCTTAGGTCATCAGCGTGCCTGAGAATGACTTCTTCTTTGACTTTGTCCGACACCTGACAGACTGGATAAAGAAAGCACGGCCCGTCAAGGATGGTAACGTGAGGCTGGGTCCTGGGTGCATCCGAGGCCCAGAGCAGGGTGGGGGCTGGCCCAGTGTCATACCCAGAGGGTCTCCTCCGGGGCTGGTGCTGGGCATGGGCACATCTCGTCCTGGGACCTCTGGGTGACACCGGGCTGCCCTCTGCCGCAGGAATCGTGCCCTCGCTCACCTACCAGGTGTTCTTCATGAAGAAGCTGTGGACCACCACGGTGCCAGGGAAGGACCCCATGGCGGATTCCATCTTCCACTACTACCAGGTGAGCCCCAGCGCCGCTCTGCGGCTGTAGCCTCTGTGTGCGGCGTGCGGCCTGTGCGCCTGTGGAAGCGGAGACCTGTGTCCTTGCCGGGGCGGGGCTGTACCGGCACAGCCCTGGGGAGAGATTTGTCCTGCTCTCTCTTCTGGGATGCTCTTCTCTCAGGTCTCTTCCTCTTTACCTGCTGGGCTTTTGGATGTGGATTCCATCATCAGATGTGTCATTTTCTCAATTACACTTTACATTCAGTAGTATTTTGTATTAGCTCCAGGTGTACAGCATAGTGGTTAGATAGTCATATACAAAGTGTCCCTCCCGTCCAGCATTGTCAGTACCCACCTGGCAGCGTGCCTAGTTATTACAGTGTTATTAGCTTCCTATGCTGAACTTTAGATCCCCGTGACTATTCTGTAACCGCCAATCTGTGCCTCTCAATCCCTTCACCCTTTTCACCCAGTCCTCTAATCTCCCACCCCTCTGGCAACCATCAGTCTGTTCCTAGTATTTGTGAGTCTGTTTCTATTGGTTTGTTCTTTAGATTCCACATGTAAGTGAAATATGGCATTTGTCTTTCTCTGACTGCCTTATTTCACTTAGTATAATACCCTCATTCATGCTGTTGCAAATGTGTGAGGTTTTTTTGGGTGAGTAATATTCCACTGTGTATATGTACTACAGCTTTTTTATCCAATTGTCTACTGATGGGCACGTGGGTTGCTTTCAGAACTTGCTTATTGTAAATAACACTGCAATGAACATAGGGGTGCATATATTCTTTCAAATTAGTGTTTTGGGTTTCTTTGGATATACTAGACCCAGAAGTAAAATTGCTGGGTCAGAAGGCAGTT
>NW_006290686.1:1024022-1026918 GCF_000327345.1 Myotis davidii
ACCACTGTGTTTTTATTATATAGATTATTACATGTTCTCTTATTTGGACCCCAGTACTGATGAAATGGAAGGAGAATGAAAAATCAGAAATGGAATGGGTCATAAGGTGGTTAGCCATGCCTGCTAGATGCTAACCTAATGCTGGACAGTGGCCTGCGGCTGCCTCTGCATCTTTAGTCCCATGTGTGTCTCTTTTGGTTCACTGACTTTCCAGGGGTCCTCAAACTTTCCGCCAGATGCGGCCCGAAAACATTTATCCAGCCCGCCGGGTGTTTTTGCCGCCGCTGCCTGTTGCTTAGCAGCCGATTAGTTTTTTTTAAAACTATAGTCCGGCCCTCCAACAGTCTGAGGGACAGTGAACTGGCCCCCTGTTTAAAAAGTTTGAGGACCCCTGTTTTAGAGGATTCATCTTTGTTTTTGAGTTACCCGTCATCCTCAGTTACTCTGGTCTGGGTCTGGAAGTTCAAGGTGTGGAATGGGCTGGTGCTGCTGCTGAAACCAGCCAGTCTCAAGGGATCAGTGGAAGGAGGCTGGCTGAGAGGCTTTTCCCACAGAAGGACAGGCCTGGGCGGAGAGGCTTTTCCCACAAAAGGACAGGCCTGGGCGGGCTGGTGAATTGTCTCAGGTTCACCAGCTGGTCACTCTTGAGTTTCTGCGTTTTTGAAATGGGACTGCTCACCCCACCGGACTGTTATGAGGGGAAATGACATACTATTCCCATGCAGCTCTGTTTTGAACTGCAATGTGCTGAACCTGTGCGGGCACAATTGCTGTTGTCCTGCCCTGTGCCATTTCCCCTTAAGGAGGCTGGAGAAGCAGGTGGACCCAGCCTCAGGGTGGTAGGGAAGAAGTCCCTGTCTCCCTGTGACCTGTTCTGTCTCTGGTAGGAGTTGCCCAAGTATCTCCGAGGCTACCACAAGTGCACGCGGGAAGAGGTGCTGCAGCTGGGGGCGCTGATCTACAGGGTCAAGTTCGAAGAAGACAAGTCCTACTTCCCCAGTATCCCAAAGCTGCTGCGGGAGCTGGTGCCCCAGGACCTCATCCGGCAGGTCTCACCTGACGACTGGAAGCGGGTGAGCATGGGGGAGGCGGTGGGAATAAGGTCCCCCACAATGGGTCTCCAGGCACCCCAGGGGCCAAGGAGCAGCCAACAGCCCAGGGAAGCATCTCCTGTGGCCCCGCGTGTCATAGGGTCACCCTCCCATTCCCTCTCCACTTGCTTTAGTCTCCAGTCTTTCAGGCAAAAGAGTCAAGCAAAGGCCACTTTGCAAAAATGTTCTGTCCTGGTTACCGTGGTTACTGTGATGGCTGTGGTGTCCTGGCTTTACGTGATTGCTACTCTTTGGCCTGCTTGCTTCGGGGAGGGGAGGGAGGGCAGCAATCCACTAACTGGGATAAGGAGGCAGCTCCTCATGGCTCCAGGACCCCATCCTTTGCCTGGCCCTCCAAGGCCCATGACAGCTTCAGACAGAGCAGATGGGGGAGGGGCCGGGGAGGGGACTGACCCAGCCTCCCCCCGCAGTCCATCGTCGCCTACTTCAACAAGCACGCGGGGAAGTCCAAGGAGGAGGCCAAGCTGGCCTTCCTGAAGGTCATCTTCAAGTGGCCCACCTTTGGCTCAGCCTTCTTCGAGGTGAAGGTACGCTGTGGGCGGCTTCTCAGAGAGGAGGGAGGTGGTGGGGAGGGGGCCGAGAGGACAGGGACTCCGCCCCAGGACCGTGGGGAGCAGCGGTGGCCTCCGCACCTGCCCTGGCCTGGAAAGGAGAGCTCAGGACCTGTCTCAGCCGGGTGTCTCGGCGAAGTGCTGAGCCCGGGGCTCGTTGCTGGACACACAGGGACAAGACCTCAGCCTGGAGGGAAGCAGATGTGTAAACAGGCCAGACTCTCGGAGGGTAATCTGTGGGAGCTCTTGTCAAAGTGGCATGGCAGGGCTGCCAGCACCCTGCCCCCCGGCACCGAGTTGGCAGGAGAGGTCAACTCAATCCCAGCTGCAGCGTCTTTATTCTGCCCCAGATGCACACAGCTTTTCCTGCTCTGGGTCCCCACCTGATGATTTTTTACTTTCTTTTCTAGCAAACTACGGAGCCAAACTTCCCGGAGATCCTCTTGATTGCCATCAACAAGTATGGGGTCAGCCTCATTGATCCCAGGACCAAGGTGAGCAGAGACAGGGCAGAGCAGGCAGGGGCAGGCTGCTCTGTCCGCACCCATAATAAAGCCCCTGCCAGCCTCCACCCTCACGTCACCTGCCCTCGTGGCCACACATCTTGAGAGGCTGTGTTTGTTCCGTCTACTTCCTGACCCTCATCAGCTCCATCCAAACGGCTCTGCTAGTTACTAAGACCTTGTTACTAAACCCAGGGAACTCCTTAGTACTTGCCTGTCAGCATCATTGGACGCTACCATCCACTCTGTCCTTCCTACACGCTCTCTGCCTGCCTGTCGTGGGCAGCATGGCAGGCTGTGCCGGGGTGACTAATGCTCATATTTATGGGCCAAGCAGTTCCACCCAGGGGACCAGGAAGCACAGACCTACCACGTGCACAGGAAGACAGCTGCACGGCGGGCGCCAGTGACCCATCTTCCTCTTGGCTCCGTGTTTGCCTGGTTTTCCTCTCAGACCCGTCTGTGGGCTTCCTCTCTATCCAGCCCATAGCACTGTGCTCCCCAAGGTTCTGTCCTGTCTTTTCTTTTTTTTAAAATCTTTCTTGTTGAAAGTATTACATATGTCCTCCTTTTCCCCCATTGACCCCTTCTAAGCCTGCCCCTACGCCAGGCCCTCACTGCTAGGGCAATTTTTCATGATCTCCTTTAAAAAGCCTAAAATTCTTGTCTATTGTTAGCATTATTAAGTGGAGGAAACTGTAAATAACTTATATAAATATCACCTAAATCC
>NW_006290686.1:1027610-1028586 GCF_000327345.1 Myotis davidii
ACTAGGCCTCCTGGACTCAATTTCCAAGGCATAGCTTCACTTGTAGCCTTTAGAGTCATTCTTGGAGGCAGGCTTCCAGGATGGGAGGGACCCGCAAGCTAGGCCTTCATGTGGGGTCATACAGCATAGAACCGTAGGCATCTACCTGGAGGAATCCAGCCCCTCCACTGTGCAGCTGGGGAGACCAAATCCAGAGTGGACGAGAGTTGCCTTGTCCAGGGTGCTGCCTACTGCACTTCTCTGGGAGCTGGGTCTGCATGGGCTGGGCCTGTCCTTCTTTGCACTGTTTATCATCTTGCCACTGTCTCCAGGGCTACAAGATGGATGACCTCCTGACTTCCTATATCAGCCAGATGCTCACGGCCATGAGCAAACAGCGGGGCTCCCGGAGTGGCAAGTGAACAGTGTGGAGGCGGCACTGGCTCTGTGCCTGCGCCTCAGGTGGCAGCTGGGTGAAGACCTTTGCCATCGGGCAGGGAAGCTGGGCCGGCCAGCCACCAGTGACAGCACCAGCTCGGACTCTGGTCCTCCTTCCAGTGAGGTGGCCTTGCTGGGGTGCAGAGCACCCTTCCAACACCCCTAAGGCCCGCAGGTAGGATTGGGTCCTGGCTGTGGCCTTCCCGGTTGTAAGAGCCTGTGCTCCGTGCATGCTTCTCTCATCCCAGACCAGCCCGGCCATGCGACCTCCTTTGGCTTTGTGTGCACACTGGGACCAGGAATCAAGAGGACACCCTAGTTCTCCATCCTGGGAGCAACCAGACCAAACCAACCAAATCGAGTACTCTGACACCTAAGGACTGGACTGGTTGAATTCCCGTAAGTCCAGGACCCTCAGCTGGGGTGGAGGAGACGGACCCCTCTCTCTACTGCAGTGTGAGTGCTGAGCCCCTTTCCTGACCACCTCAGGTCATAAAGCACATGTTTCACCTTCTGGCCTGGGAGTGTCTCTAATGGGAGGAGGAGGGAAAGTGTCTGT
>NW_006290686.1:1030790-1056125 GCF_000327345.1 Myotis davidii
GACCACAGTTTCAGTTCCTTTAGGCCTCCGACATGTCCACTCCCAGTCCCACATCCCAGCAGCCTCCTGACTCCCTTGGGTGTCCCGCCTGCTGGTCCCAACCCAGGCGTGGAGCGGGAAGGCCCCTGCCCCCCCAGCAGCACTCTGGCAGAGCTAGCCTCTACCCTCCTGCTCGTCTTCCCAGGGCCCCAGGCCCTTCCTATGGGCGGTGTCTGTGGGCTGGAGCTGAAGGGAGTGAGGCCAGAGAGTCCAGGCTGTGCAGCCTCAGACCTTCTGCTCCCACAGGACATCTTGACCACGCACCCCTTCACCAAGATCTCCAACTGGAGCAGCGGCAACACCTACTTCCACATCACCATTGGGAACCTGGTGCGCGGGAGCAAGCTGCTCTGTGAGACGTCGCTGGTGAGAGCTCCTTTCCAGGCCTGGCGGGCGCCCCTGCCGCACTAAAGCTTCAGCTGCTCTGCAGGCCCTGGAGCAAACATGGGCAGTGCGTGGCTTGGCCTGGGGCCAGGATCAAGTCAGGTTGGGGCCCAGGTCAGGTCATTTTGAGGCTCAGCTTTAGGTCTGGGAGAAGAGTCTTAATCTGGGGCTGAGGAACAGACCCCTCCTGCAGTAACTATTGTTTGAGTGCCTTTAGTACCTGGGGAGTGAGCCTTCAACTCAGAGTTCAACAGTAAAACCGTTAGCAACGAGGCCTCCTGGACTCAATTTCCAAGGCATAGCTTCACTTGTAGCCTTTAGAGTCATTCTTGGAGGCAGGCTTCCAGGATGGGAGGGACCCGCAAGCTAGGCCTTCATGTGGGGTCATACAGCGTGGAACCGTAGGCATCTACCTGGAGGAATCCAGCCCCTCCACTGTGCAGCTGGGGAGACCAAATCCAGAGTGGACGAGAGTTGCCTTGTCCAGGGTGCTGCCTACTGCACTTCTCTGGGAGCTGGGTCTGCATGGGCTGGGCCTGTCCTTCTTTGCACTGTTTATCATCTTGCCACTGTCTCCAGGGCTACAAGATGGATGACCTCCTGACTTCCTATATCAGCCAGATGCTCACGGCCATGAGCAAACAGCGGGGCTCCCGGAGTGGCAAGTGAACAGTGTGGAGGCGGCACTGGCTCTGTGCCTGCGCCTCAGGTGGCAGCTGGGTGAAGACCTTTGCCATCGGGCAGGGAAGCTGGGCCGGCCAGCCACCAGTGACAGCACCAGCTCGGACTCTGGTCCTCCTTCCAGTGAGGTGGCCTTGCTGGGGTGCAGAGCACCTTCCAACACCCCTAAGGCCCGCAGGTAGGATTGGGTCCTGGCTGTGGCCTTCCCGGTTGTAAGAGCCTGTGCTCCGTGCATGCTTCTCTCATCCCAGACCAGCCCGGCCATGCGACCTCCTTTGGCTTTGTGTGCACACTGGGACCAGGAATCAAGAGGACACCCTAGTTCTCCATCCTGGGAGCAACCAGACCAAACCAACCAAATCGAGTACTCTGACACCTAAGGACTGGACTGGTTGAATTCCCGTAAGTCCAGGACCCTCAGCTGGGGTGGAGGAGACGGACCCCTCTCTCTACTGCAGTGTGAGTGCTGAGCCCCTTTCCTGACCACCTCAGGTCATAAAGCACATGTTTCACCTTCTGGCCTGGGAGTGTCTCTAATGGGAGGAGGAGGGACAGAGTCTATGGGGACAGGGCCCTGTTGGCTGTGTAACTTTCTCCTTGGTCTGTGTACAGGGCCAAGCTGGTCTGAGCCTGGGGGTAGGGGTGTCTGAGTCCAAGGTGTGCTTGAAAGAGACTTAAACGACTGGCTGAGACAAGGGCAGATAGCCGAGAAATGCTGGGCTTCGGCCTGGGAGGTGAGGACCTAAGTGTGCGTGGGCAGGAGGTCAAGGAGGGTCTGGCTTCTGAGCCTTCACCAGGGCCAGTGGAGCCAGAGTGGCCCCGGAATCCTGCCAGAAACATCTTGGTTCATCAAGAAATCACTGAGAACGCCACAAACAATGTCTCTTTGGGTTAAATCCCTACATCCAGTGGGTGCCTGTAAAATGCTACTTTGTCACCAGGATGGAACAACCAAGTTTGGCCATGACCTGGGCAGGTCTGGAGCTGGGGGCTTCAGAGCGGGAAGGTGTGATTTGGGGCTGTGGCCAGGATGAGTGCCTAGCGAGGTGACAGGGGAGAATCCCCTTGAAGTGGGTGTGTCTGTGATCTGCCTCGGGGTCCCCCTGATTCTTCAGAAGAGCCAAGTCCTGCTTGCCCTCACACACCCAGGTGTTTAGCGTCTAGGTGCCCAACCGGCCCACAGGGAGTACTATTCCTGTTCTCCGCAGTTGCCTGTGGGAGAGGGAGGGGTTGTGGAAACGCAGGCCCCAAACCATAGCCCAGCCTTCTGGGATGGTCATGTTGCTGTCCTAGACTGTCCTGCCCCCCACCCCGCCTCCCCCCGAGTGGTTGCCTGCCTCCACAGTCAGTCCAGGATAAGCCTGGGCCTGGGGGAAGGTGCTACAGTGGTCTGCCCCTACACCATCATCGTATAGATGGGGATACTGAGGCTCAGATAAATGTGAATAGGTGACGGTCACCTAATGGAACTCAATTCACTGCTTCTACTATTGGGATCCCACACAGAAGGGGCTCCAGCTGCTTGTTCTAAGTTGTAGTTTCCCTTCAAGGAATAAGCATGAACTTATGCCCTCTTTCCATTGGGGAATCAGCCAACAGCAAACTATTAGGAAGTATCCCACTTCACACTAGGTCACAAAGAAGCCTGTGGATAAAATCTTTGCCCCTAACATGCCCCAGCACCTCTCATTTTCTGACCCAGGATGGCATCCCTTTGGCACTCATCCCCTAGTCTTTGTCAGCCTGAGTCATCACAGAAGGGTCCAAAGAATACATACTCCACTTACCTTCTGTCTTCCTGAAAGGTTGTCTTTATTTACATGCTGAAGTTCACCGCCGCCGCTCCATTAGCAGGGCTACTATGAAGGGTTCGGATGAGAAAAACCCCGTATCATCCAGGGAAGAATGCGCTCCAGCTCCAAGGCCACAGCAGTTTTTTTCCTCTTGCGTACACCCTGGAGCTGCATCCTTTCTAGAAAGGCTAGCCTAGACGTTCTCCATCGAGCTTCCAATGCTCTCTGCACTCCCTTCTTGACCATTCCCCACCATCACCACCCTTAGGCACAGAGAGGAAGAATCAGAAGGGGGCAAGATGTGGCTCATTCTTTGAAGAGAGCCCAAAGGAGAAGGACATGTTGGATGTGGTAGAAAACATCATAAAACAGGATTCTTGGGAGTATTCAACAGTGGGAGTCTTTTTGGGTTGTTTTAGGGTGAGGGGTGTCTATGGAGAAAACTGCTGGGTCCTTTGCCTCTGGCACTGCAGTTTGGAGGGTGGCGTCTGTTGGCCTTCTAGGTGAGTGCTGGGGTGGATTCAAAGGCCTTCTCAGTGGGCACTGGTTGTCTAAGGTCATCTGTAGCAGGCTCGGTGGCTTCCTGGACTGACTATGGTTCAATGTCTTTTACCCTGGTTAAACCTGGGGAGGGGCTGCTGGAGGCTCCGGGCTTTCCCCAACTTGGGAAGGAGATGGCCTGGCTGCAGAGTAATCTTCTCCTTTCTCACTTTTTCTCCCTTTGTATCTTATACTTCCAGTATCTGTGGGATAGAAAAGACAAACACGCGGAGTTTTCAAATGTCACCTCTCCAATCCCTGTTGGTCATGTAGTGAAATCCTCGTTATATTTAAAATGTTAGTCCCTCACTTACCATCTCAGGTTCTTTCCCCCTAGTTCTCCCTATCCCAGATTTTGTGCAAACTTTATCATGGTCATGCAATTCAGCATGCCGCTGGAATCGAAGAGTCTATTGTGTGAGGTTCCAACCCCGCCAGGGAAGCCCTCAGAAGACAGAAATTAACATTCTCTTAAAGTTCATGCACTTCACAACCATTGCCTTAAAAAATGAACACAAGAAAAAGAGATAAATAATGAACACTCCTCTATTAGAATAGGAGCTTCTTATGGTCAGAGACTTTGTCTCGCTTGCCACTAGATACAGTGTTGTCACATAGTAAGTACTCAAAAAATAATTTTTATCTAGCTAATAGAAAAAAATAGAAGGTGGAGAGGTCTTCTAGCAATGGAGCTGGGAATTTGACTCTTACCAAAGACAAATTAAAAACTGGATAATATACAAAACCAAGAAAATATCTTAAATGATATAAGAATTTACAATAAGGGAGGAACTGTGTAGCCAAAATCTAGAAGAAAGTGAGAATCCAAAGTGGTAAGCCCAGAACTCGGTTATTTTTTTACCCTGAATGTAATTTCAATCTTGAAGAAATAGCTGCACACATGAACTTTATCTTCTGTCAGGAGAAAGGGGATTTTTTATTGCTCTTGAGTGGAATGTGTAGGTCAACTGGATTTTAGGACAACAAATACCTAGGATATTAGGTTTTCTAATTCATGAATGTGGTGTATTGCTCCATTTATTTGGGTCTTCTCTCAGCAAACATTTGTAGTTTTCAGGTTTTATGTTGTTATAAATGGCATTTAGATTTTTAAATTTTTACCAATTATTCATTGGTAATATAAAGTCTTACAATTAATTTCTCTGTATATTGACCTTATATCCTGAGCGACTACTTAACCCACTTATTATTTTCAATAGGTTTGTTTGTTGTTTGATTCCTTAGAGTTTTTTAATTTAAATAATCATATCTGCAAATCAGAAGTTTTATTTATTCCTTTATAGCTGTCATTTATCTTATTAAACTGGCTATGATCTCCAGCACAATGCTGAATAGAAGTTGTGAGAGTGGATATCCTTGCCTTATTTCTGATCTTACAGGGAAAATATTCATTGCTTCCCCATTAAAAATTATATTGGCAGTAGGTTTATTGTAAATATATTTTCAGGGATTGAGGAAGTTTAATCCCTATTCCTAGTTTGCCCAGACATTTATTATAAAGGGGTGTTGACTTTTGTCAAATATGCTTTTTTAATTTTAATATGGGATTATATTAGTTTTTATATGAAATATCCATCTTGCATTACTGGTATACACCTTACTTTCTCATGATGTATCATCCTGTTTACATTGATTGATTCAATTTGCTAATATTTCATTAAGGATTTTTATGTCTAAGTTTGTAGATGATATTGATCTGTAAATTTTGTTCTGTACTGTCTTTATGAAGTTTTATATGAGGACTTTTCTGGCCTCAAAAATCAGCTGGGAAGTATTCTTTCCTCTTTTTTTTTTTTTTTGAGTTGGTATAATATTAGTGTCATTTATTTATTTATTTTTAGTTAATCCTCACCAGAGGATATTTTTCCCCATTGATTTTTAGAGAGTGGAAGGGAGGGGTGGGGGGGAGACAAACATTGATATGAAAGAGAGACATTGACTGGTTGCTTTCAGCACGAGCCCTGACCAGGGCAGGGGATTGAACCTGCAACCCAGGTACATAACTCGACTGGGAATCAAACTTGTGACCCTTCCGTGTGCAGGCTGGCACTCTAACCACTGAACACCACCGGCCAAGGCTATTAGTATTATTTCTTAAATATTTGAATAACCAGTGAAACTCTTTGGGCCCAAACTTTTCTTTCTGGTGAAGTTTTTGATATATGAATTTGATTTTGATTGTGGGTTATTACAAATTTCTATTTCTTTTTCTGTCAGGTCTGGTAAAATATATTTCCAGGAATTGTTCCCTTCATTTTGGTTGTCAAATTTAATGACATAAAAATGTTCATAATTTTCCTTTTTATGGCTAGGATCTATGGATATATTTTTTTATTCATCATTAATTATATTGGCAACCTCTTTCTCTCCCCCCCTCACACAACTTGCTAAGAGTTTATCAATATTATTAAACTTTTCAAAGGACTAACTTTCCACTGTTTTGCATTTCCTTTGTATCTTTCTGTTTTATCGATTGCTGCTATATTTAGTATTTCCTTTTCTTTACTTAGGAAAAATGTACTCTTCTTTTTATAGATTCTTCAGGTAGAAACTTAATCAGTATTAAACCTTTCTTCCTTCTAACATTTAAATTTTCCTGTAAGTCCTGCTGTTGTATATGCATTATCCTTTACTTAAAAATATATAATATCTACGTTCCCTTGTGATTTACTCCTAAATCAATGGAATGTTTAAAAATACATTAATTTCCAGTATTTAGAGGCTAATCTAGATATTTTATTAATATTTGTTTTTAAGTTTGTTGTGGTCACAGAATACACTGTGTAAAGATCCAAATCTTTTGAAATTTATTTATTGAGACTTGTCATATGGCTTGTCATCTGGTCTATTTTGGTAAATATGCCATGTACATTTGAAAATATCATATATTCTTCCAATTGTTGGGAATTTTGTTTTATGTCAATGTGACTGAAATTGTTGTTCAGATTTCTATAACCCTTCTGATTTTATTTTTGTGTGTGTGATTATTTATTTCAAGTACTGAGAGACTACTTATAAAATCTCCAACTAGGATTTCTCTTTCATTTTTTGTTTCATATGGTTTGAAGCTCTGATATTAAGTGCATACATCATTTTATTTATAATGGCTTCCTGATATACTGACCTTTTCATCATTATGAAATCTTTGTTTCCAGTAATGTTCCATGTTTTGAAGTCTATTTTTTTCTGATATTATTTCTTACTAGAGGCCCAGTGCATGAATTTGTGCATGGATGGGGTCCCTCAGCCTGGTTGACAATCAGGGCCAATCGCCCGATCAGGGTTGGCTGGCCAGGGGGAGGGACCCTGATCAGGGAGGGACCACAGGAAGTTGGCCAGCCACGGGAGGTTGGCTGTGGGAGCGCACTGCCCACCAGGGGGCAGCTCCTGCCTTGAGCGTCTGCCCCCTGATGGTCAGTGCACATCAAAGCAATCGGTCGTTTGGTTGACTGGTCGTAAAGGTTGTTTAGGCTCTTATTTATATAGAAGCAGCTTGTTTGCATGATATATTGTTTGCCCCATCCTTTTACTTTGAATCTATTTGTGACTTTGTTTTTAAGTATTTCTTTTGTAGACCACATATGGTTGGGATTTTCTTTTTTTTCTATTAGACAATCTCTACTTTTGAGTATTTGGTCCATTTATATTTAATGTAATTAATAAAATAGTTGCATTTATGACTACCATGTTTCAACTTATTGTCTATTGTTTTTTTCTGTAATTTTGCTTCCTTTGTTCTCCTTTTTCTGAATCCATCTGCTATGAGATATATTATTGTGCTACCTTTGAAAAAGTAAGCTGCTTAAGTTGTGAGAGGGCCATATGACAAGGACCTGAAGGTGAACTTCAGGAGCTCAGAGAAAAACCCTGTCATCAGTGATCAAGAGAACAGGGACAGTTACAGTCCTACAATTCTAAGGACCTAAATTCTGCCAAAAACCAGTGAGAATGAAAGAGTAATCTTAAGTCTCAGCCAGGCCAATTCCTTTATTTTAGCCTGGTGAGATTCTACACAGAGTACCCAGCTAACCCATGCCTAAATTCCTGGCCATAATAAAATTACTGAAAACCAGTAACAAAAGAAACAATCATAAAAAGCAGTCAGAAGGGGACATCTCTAATATTTTCAACAATAAAGATAAATGTTTTAAAAAGCAGAGGAAAAGGACATATTAGAAGTAGAGGAACAAAGAAAAGAAAATGAAAAACCTATTTTTTTCTTGGAAGACTTTTCATAAGAAACTATATGAGCCCTAGCTGGTTTGGCTCAGTGGATAGAGTGTTGGTCTGTGGACTGAAGGGTCTCAGTTTCAATTCCAGTCAAGGGCATGTACCTCGGCTGCAGACTCCTCCCCAGCCAGGGCCCTAGTCAGGCTCATGCAAGAGGCAGCCAATCAATGTGTTTCTCTCACATAGATGTTTCTGTCTCTCCCTCTCTCTTCCATTCTCTCTAAAATCAATGGAAAAATATAACCAGGGGAGGATTTGAAAAGAAAAAGAAAAAAGAAACTATATAAGACAGAAAACAAAGGACTGAGTTCTTTAGAGTGCTGAAAAAATATATCCTAAAGCTAGAAAGGTGCTGAATATCTTCTGATGGCAACAGCCATACATGCCCATCCTGTTGGTGGCTATGGTGTAAGATGTGACACTGTGCTTAGTATTGGGGGCTCTATTCCCCTCAACCTAGACTGAGGTTTTGGGTTCTATCTAGTCTTACTTGTTCCTTCCAGGATTCTAAACTTGGTCTTGAACCTTCTAGGTTTTTCTTGGAAGTACTCAAACAGCCTTTTGATACCTTTTCTTTCTGCTTAATCAGACAAAATTAGTTTATGCAATAGGCAACTAAAAACTCTTAAACTGAAATACTCAACTTATTTTCTATTCACCCTCTCTCCTTTTCATTTTAACATGAAGGGTGTTGGAAGTTAACTGAGTACTTTTTCTAAGGCATTATAGCCACTTCCTTCATTCAAGGTATACATATCTTCAAATGTTCCTTCAAAACCTCTCCTATCCATGATTCCCTCACCATTTCCATGTTCTTTTCATTTTTTGGCTCAGTTAGTAATGGGCTGAATTGTGTGCCCTCAAATTCACATGTTGAAGCCTTAACCCCAGTGCCTCAAAATCTAAACTATACTTGGCGATAGAGCCTTTAAAGAGTTTATTAAAATAAGGCCATTACGGTGGGCAATAATCCAATCTGCCTGAAGAAGAGGAAATTTGGAGACAAACAGAGGCACTGAAGATGTGTATGCGCATAGAGGAAAGGCTCTGTGAGGTCACAGCAAGAAGGTGGCTATCTGCAAGCCAAGGACAGGGGCTCAGAAGAAACCAAACCTGCTGACACACTGATCTTGAACTAGTCTCCATAAGTGTGAGAAAATAAACTTTTGTTGCTTAAGCCACCAGCCTACGATATTTTATTATGGCAGCCTTAGTTTATTCATGCAACTACTGAAAATCATAAGGTATCTGGAATACAGCCCTCAGACTTAACAGCCAGTAGAGTGATCTTAAGATTCATGTAACTCAGAGTTACTTGAGAATACTCCTCCCCTCAAGAGATTTGGACAATCTTGGTTTGAACCTTCAGTTTCACAGTATAAATGACTTCCATTTAATTTATTCAAATTTCTAAACATATTCTTTCAGAGTCCCTGTGGATCCATTCCTGACTCTAAGTATTGTGTTATTCAATCATCTACCACTGGTGCATAGCATCTCAGGATTTTCACCACCATCCACAAGAAATTAATTCATGATGTTGTGCTGCTTTACTAAAAGTTCCAGGAACTGTGAAAGAAACAGTATCATGTACTGCACAGTCCTCTGCCTTCTAGTTGGTTTTTCCTTTGACATTGAACTGGCTTCCCAAACCAATAACAATGAGATTATCGCCATAACCTTTTGAAAGTTCAATCTAGCTTACCCTTCCCTTACTGGACCTATCTCCCTTCCTCAGCACCTGAATTCTTCTGCTTAATAATATTCTGTTATTCCATCCCCTCTACACAGAAACCGAGCATATTGCTTCCCTGTTTGAAACTCATTTGCCATCTCCTGACTGCTTACATGCAGAGCCCAGACTCTAGTCCAGCACTTCAGGATCTCTGCTGTGCGTCCGCCCCCGCCACCCACCCACCCCGCCCCTCCAACACATTGCCCACAGCCATTCTGGATGTGGGTGTCTGGACCACTGGTGTCAATAGCTATACTTTTGTCTACTTCTTCACTGTTCTCTGTGGGCCAACCCTCTGCTCTCTAGAGCCAACTTCCATTTTTTCAATGATCTTCAGTCCCTCGCAGGGTGCTTGGCACAAAGTGAGAACTCAAGAACTGTGTGCTGAATAAAGATATGAAGAAATAAAAAATACCATGTTCAACATCTTCCTATGGGGTCTCTGCTTAGAGAATGAAGTCCAAAATGAGCCTGATGTCATGGGCCCTCCAGAATCTGTGCCCAGCTACACCTCTCACTTTTCTCTGGTCCCCACCCCTCCATATCTGACTCCCTCAGCACTTGTCAGTGACATGAAAAGCAGACGTCATGTCCTGGGGTAATGGGTAGCAGCAGTGGGGTAGGCCCCCAACTTTACCTGTGTTACTGCTGGTGCGTTCGAAGACTTGTTCTCTTAGGTTCTCTCTCCACCTGGAAGGAAGCAGACTATCCATGAATCTTGGATAACAATATAATAATCCAAAAATAACAATAATCCAAGGTAGTGGCCAAAAATAACAATAACCCAAGGCAGTAGTAAAAAAAGAACAATAATCCAAGGCAGTAGCCAGAAAAGAAACATTATCCAGTAAAATTCTCACTTAAGCAGAGGGTTTGTAGTTTTCCCTTTAAAGGATAACTCACAAGTGAAGAAATGGTGGGCATGATTAGGTCTACACAACCATGGTCTCCTTTAGCTAAAATTCTTCTAGTTGGTGTTTCCTTTCCCACCTAGAAACTTGTAACCATGTAGCATTATCCCTGCACGGATTCTGACATGTCATTTTCTTAGATAAAGATTTATGACCTAGAGAAGGACAATGATGTTCCCAGGGTCACCCTGCAACTAAGGGGCAAATCCAGGGCTAAAACCCAGGCTTCTAGGTTTGTGAACTTGCTGTTTACACAGCGTCCTGCTATGTCCAGTTTTGTGGAAGGTGGGAAGATGGAGGCACTTGTTCTTGACAACCTTCAGCTCCCGTCCTCTCCCAAAATCCCCACTGAATCTGTGGTCACTGAGCATCAGTGACAGTCCTTATCCTTAGAATATTGTCTTGTGCAGAGGAGGTGGAAGGAGTGTGACGAGCTGCAGGCAGTATGAAAAGAAATGAAGGGTTCAGATTACTAACCCTGTCTTCCTGAGAACTTGCCATGAGGAATGGATTATAGGAAGGGTGTTTAACTGTTTTTTCTCAACTTCTCAAAGGAACCACTTGTACTTTTATTTTGGGAAAAATTCATTTAAAATCACAAACATATGCTTACCAATGAAAATAAAATATGGTGAAAATGAAAACTGCAGAAATACAATCCAGGAGAACCCACAGCAACACATAGGACTTTGGTGTCTGCAAAGTAGAAAACAAACTACAGTTCATGAACTGTTGGAAGGGATTTTAGACCAGATGGGCCAAATCCCTCACTCTGCTGCCAGGGCTGGGGGAGTGGAGGGGAACAAACCAGGCGGAGGAAGCTGTCTGATGAGATCTCACACACAGAGAATACCTGCTGCTCTCCTAACAATCACCCTTCCAAGCGGAGAGGGGCTCTACGAGGGATGAAACTACACACTCTTCATTTCCCTGAATGCTTAACACAGAGGCCTGAGGGAGTCCCAGAGAAATCACATGGCAAGTCTGCTCTGGACCCAGGACCACAGCCCAAGTTCTGGAGTCCCAGCTCTCTGTGTTTCCATGGCTCGGCTTCCCAAGCCTGGCTGTGCATCCAAATCCACCTGCGCAGCTTTCAATAGTACAGGTTCCTGGGTCTCTCTACAGACCTCAGGAATTAGAACTCCTGCATTTTTAACAACGTCCCAGGTGATACTGAAGCACCTCATCTGTGAGCCAGCAGTTCTATATCATGATGCTTCAAGTAAGTAGGTTGAAATTATAATTCTCCCTTACCTAACATGTCCCCTGCTCCACACTCCTTGCCTGAATCACCACATCCCAGAGCTCCAGCTCCTAGGGCCTCTTGTGTGAGTTTTCTAATTTCCAGGTTTGATCCTCCCTTTCTTCCTCTACTGCTCCCCCTCCAATTTTACTTCATGCTACTGGGGCTGGCGTTTTTTATTCTTTCTTAGGCCATTCCCCACCCTATCTCAAGGTTTTTCCTTGGATTGAAGAATCCTATATAATAAAGAGGTAATATGCAAATTGACCATCACTCCAACACACAAGATGGCCACCCCCATGTGGTCAAAGATGGCCACCACAAGATGGCCAGCAGGGGAGGGAAGTTGTGGGAAATCAGGCCTGCAGGGAAGGGAAGTCAGGGGTGACTGGGCCAGTTGGGGAGGGCAGTTGGGAGCGACCAGGACAGCAGGGGAGGGCAGGTAGGGGCAATAGGGCCGGCAGGGGAGCAGTTAGGGGATGATCAGGCTGGCAGGCAGAAGCAGTTAGGGGCAATCAGGCAGGCAGGCGAGCAGTTGGGAGCCAGCAGTCCTGGATTGTGAGAGGGATGTCCGACTGCCTAAGTGGGCAGTCGGAAATCCCTTGAGGGGTCCCAGATTGGAGAGGGTGCAGGCTGGGCTGAGGGATACACACACACACACAGACACACCCCTGCCCCCATGCATGAATTTCATGCACCAGGCCTCTAGTGATATTAATAAAAACACTAATGATCATGATAATAATAAGAACAACTAACAATTAATGAACACTTACAGGAGCTAAAGAAGTGTTCTAAGCACTTTAAGGGTATTTTCACATCTAATGTTCACAACAGCCCTACTAGACAGGTGTAGTAGGAGCTCTTAACTAACTTCCACTAAATTGGGGCTCTTAACACCTTCTGGGAACCAGACTGACGGATGTATTGGCCCAGGATGCCCACCCCATGAGCATCACCAAGCAAAACCAAGAATAAGCTGTTCTTTTGCCTCAAATGGCTTAGAACAGTTGTATTTATTGTTTTAATTGTGCAGTATAATAAAATTTTACTTAAATTTGTAAAATCTGAGTGAAAATAAAAGTATACAATGTGACTTTGCTATTCCTCCCCAAAAAAAGGTGAAGTCTGTTTCTGCCCTCATCCACCTTGAATCTGGACTTGACCATGTGATTTTCTTTGGCCAATAGAACATTTCCAAGTTCACAGTAGGATCTGTGTGATAGAAGGGAGAAACCCACACCTCCAAAATCATAGATGTCTCTGCTCTTAAGTCACTCCCCAGGCAACTACACAGTGGGCAATATACAGGTAGGGTAGGGGACATAAAATCCTGTTATACCAGCATTGGAAGAACAACCTGGAAGTCAGCTCACCATGGAGTAGTCCGGGTAAGTTATCTGCCTCAGGAGCACAATGTCGTCTGTGGTCACCGAGTTAATCTTGGAACACCAGGCCAGTGAGAAGACCCAAGGCTCATTGACGATATATAAGTTGATAATGAAGTTAGCTGCTTTATAATCACTGGAACAAAAACAGAATCCATAGGAGATTTAGATTTAATCTTCCCCTCATCATCTAAAAAGGGAAAAGCTACCAGGCTTGTGAAAGGCTGCTGCTTAAATCACCAGAAGCAGCTGGTCCTGAAACAACTTAAGATATGGCATGCAGAATGGGTTCCTGTAGGAATGAGATAAGGGAATGGATTTGATACCTCTACTACTGCACCAACAGTGGTATGTTAGTAAAATGGATGGCCTAAGGCAGTGGTCGGCAAACCGCGGCTCGCAAGCCATATGCGGCTCTTTGGCCCCTTGAGTGTGGCTCTTCCACAAAATACCACGTGCGGGCACGCATGTACAATGTGATTGAAACTTTGTGGCCCATGCGCAGAAGTCAGTTTTCGGTCTGGGCGAGTCTATTTTGAAGAAGTGGCGTTAGAAGAAGTGGGGGGTGTCGGTCGGTGGGTTGGGCGACGGGATATGCGGCACGGGGAAGGCACGCGATTCATGCACAAGTTGAGGATGGGAGAGTTGGAAGGGGGTGCCCTCAGCGAACGTACCAATCAGATTGAGGATGTTTTTAGCAAAGGCCAGCTTAGGAGTACCCTAATTAAGTTAATAACAATGTACCTACCTATATAGTTTAAGTTTAAAAAATTTGGCTCTCAAAAGGAATTTCAATCATTGTACTGTTGATACTTGGCTCTGTTGACTAATGAGTTTGCCGACCACTGGCCTAAGGGATAGCAAAGAAAGAAAAAAGTCCTATTTGTAGTATTTGCTAATTTCTATCGTGTAAATACTCCAACCATAGCCAATTTCAAACTATCACTGGTAAAAACAGGTTTACATAGTTTCTGAATATTTAATAATAGGCTCCCAAAAGCTGATATTAGTCAGTTCCAGCACACTATTGGGTACCACCCTTTATTCTACCTGTTCTCTTATGGGTCTTCTTTACTTGAGTGTAAGAAAATTAAAGGCAGAGACAATATCTTATTCATCTTTGTGTATCCAGGACCTAGCTAGCATAAGACTTGCCTTCATAAATAGTAGTTGAAGGAATGAATAAATGAATTCCAATTTGGTTAATATTTACCTTTTGAATATAAAGATTTTTTATAAACATTGAATAGAGGGAATGAAACCCAATTTTCCCCAGTACACTAAATGCCTATAGATACTTGTGTACAGTCTCCAGAAATAGGAAGAAAATAACTAGAGGACTATCTAGTGATTCTAATCAGGTAGTCATTTTCAGGGATTAAACTTCTCAGAAAATACACCATGTATAGCATATTGAAAACAACTCCATACAGCCTGGGTCTGAATCTCACCTCTGTCATATATATCAGCTTGGCAAGTTCTGTAAAATAAAAACAATACCACCAGCTTTGCAGGAATGTTGTCAATTATTACCCAATATGTGTCTAAGACAATTCTACATATCACCTAAAAATAAATAAAAAATAGAAGAAAATAGTAGTTAAAAGCTACCTTTTCGTTTTTTTTGAAACCGACACACAAAAACCAATCACATTTTCATTTGGTAATAATGAATGGATAGAAACTAAAATTAAAAACACAGTACCATTAACAATCACTCCAAATAAAATTAAATAATTAGCTATCTTAACAAAGTGCTGGATCTATAAGCTGAAAATTACAAAATATTAATGAAAGTAATCAAAGCATATTTAAATAAATGGAGAGACATATGTATTCATGGACTGAAATAAAGATGTCAATTCTCCTCAAATTGATCCACTGGCTTAATGCAATTTCCATCAAAATCCCAACAAGGTTTTTTGTACAATTTGGCCAGCTGATTCTGAAATTTATATGTAAAGGCACAACATCCAAGTAGCTAAAACAATCTTGAAAAGGAAGATAATAAATTGAAAGAGAATCACTCTACCCAATATTAAAGGTTGCTATACAGCTATAGTAATCAAGACAGTATGGTATTAGAGAAGGGATGAACACATAGTTCAGTGGAACATAATTTAATACCCAGAAATAGACCCACACAAATATGCCCAAATGATTTTTGATAAAGGTGAAAAAGTAATTCAATGAAATAATGAGGGGTTTTTTAAATGGTGCTAGAGCAATTGGACAATCATAGGCAGAAAGAAAGAAGAACCTGGACCTAATCACAGAATTTATATAAAAATAAACTCACAGGTTTAAATATATAAAAACTAGAGGCCCAGTGCATAAAAATTTGTGCACTCGGGGGAGTCCCTCAGCCCAGCCTGTGCCCTCTCTCAGTCTGGGACCCCACAGGGGATGTCCACCTGCTGGCTTAGGCCCGCTCCCCAGGGGATCAGGCCTAAGCTGGCAGTCAGACATCCCTCTGGCAGCCCGGGAGCCCTTGGAAGTCCACTTGCCAGTGGGGAGCAGGCCTAAGCTGCCGTCGAACATCGTTAGCACTGCTGAGGAGGCAGAAAAGGCTCCTGCCATCACCACTGTACTGACAGCCGTCAGCCTGGCTTGTGGCTGAACAGAGCTCTCCCTGTGGGAGTGCACTGACCACCAGGGGGCAGCTCTTGCATCGAGCGTCTGCCCCCTGGTGGTCAGTGTGTGTCATAGTGACCAGTCATTCCTAGTTGTTCTGCTGTTAGGGTCAATTTGCATATTACCCTTTTATTATATAGGATAGAGGCCTGATGCACAGGTGGGGGCCGGCTGGTTTGCCCTGAAGGGTGTCCTGGATCAGGGTGGGGGTCCCCCACTGGGGTGCCTGGCCAGCCTGGGTGAGGGACTGATGGCTATTTGTAGGCTGGCCACGCCCCCCAGTGACCCAAGCTCCCAGCCTCTCCTTTTTTTCTTTTTTTCAGCACCTCCTTGAGCGGAAGCCAGGGCAAGCTGGTATCTGGGATTTATTTATCTTCTATAATTGAAACTTTATAGCCTTGAGTGGAGCCAAGGGCCAGCCATGGCAGGCGGGATGCTTGGCTTCCTCCATCACTGGGGGCAGCCCAAGCCTTCTGCTTGCTCCAGCTCCATGGCCACCACCATCTTAGTTGGGCTAATTTGCATACTTGCTCCTGATTGGCTGTTGGGTGTGTCTTGTGAGTGCAGTGGAGTGGCAGAGTGATGGTTAATTTGCATCTTTCTCTTTTATTAGTGTAGCTATAAAACTTTCAGGAAAAATAATAGGAGAAAATCTTTGATATCTAAGGGCTAGATGAACAGTTCTCAGACTTGACACTTAAAACAGTGATCCATAAAAGGGAAAAATGATATTGCACCTCATCAAAATTAAAAATGTTTTGCTCAGTTGAAAATCCTGTTGCAAGGATCTCAGAATAGCCATAGACTTGGGCAAAAAATTTGCAAACCACATATCCAACAAAGGACTAGTATCTATAATATATAAAAGAACTCTCAAAGGTAAAAACAAAACAAAAATCAAGCAATCAATTAGAGAAGATATGAAGAGACAGAAGAGAATATACCAGTTGTGAATAGGCACATGGTAAGAAGTTTATTAACCATCAGAGAACAAAAATTAAATCACAATGAGTACACACATCACTACACACCTATCAGAGAGGCTACATTAAAAAGTAGTGGTAATGCCAAATATTAGCAAGGCTACAGAGACACAGGAGCATCAGATATTGCTGGTAGGAATGTAAAATGATAGCCCCTTTAAAAAAGTTTGAGTTTCTTTTAAAACTAAAGAATTACCATACCCCTGAAATTATATTCTTGGGCATTTATCCATGGAAATAAAAACTTGTGTACACAGGAAGGGATTCTGAGAAGATGGCAGGGAAGGAAGCACCAGGAATCTGTCTCCCCACCTAACAACAGCTATGTTGGCAGAATCTGGAATGTGTGGTCTATTGAAGGCTTGCATCTTCCAGAGGAAGAGTTGGATGGTAAGTTATCATTAACTTTGATTAATTTAACCACTTAGCTCATTGGCAGTTATCCATCCCCCATACCCTGGCCCAGTGGTCGGCAAACTGCGGCTCGTGAGCCACATGCAGCTCTTTGGCCCCTTGAGTGTGGCTCTTCCACAAAATACCGACTTCTGTGCATGGGCCAAGAAGTTTCAATCGCACTGTACGTGCACGCCTGCATGTGGTATTTTGTGGAAGAGCCACACTCAAGGGGCCAAAGAGCTGCATGTGGCTAAGAGCCGCAGTTTGCCAACCACGGCACCTAGCCTCATGGCAGACAGCTATGTACAAGTTCCCGCAGCAGCCAAGGAGAGCAGGTCTGTGATATGATCACTGACTGATGCTTCTGATGAGAGAGGTGTGACAAAGAGGAGAGAAGCCCTAGTTGTTGCACCTCCCTCCACTGTTGCAAACCTTTCCCCTTCCAGCTGAGGTGATTTTCAGGGGATTTACAGGACCAGTGATCTTTCTTTCCCACCTTTCATTTTTCTCTTTTTTCTAGTTTTGGAACCCAGATATTAAATACTAGGGCATTCAAAAGCAACTGCATAGTTAGGGAAAATTAGAAAGTGACTGTGTATGTCCAGAGAAAGGCATAGAAGATACCTGAGAAGACTTTAAGTTTATACCTCAGGCTGATCCTTGGCACAGACAACCGATCAACAAACAAATGTATACATAACAAAAAACAGCAAACCCTGAGGAAGGGGGAAAATCTGGAGTTACCAGATTATTAGATTCAAATGTCCTATTAAAAAAAATCACAAACATACAAAGAAACAAGAACGTGTGGTCCAGTGGTTGAGCATCGACCTATGAACCAGAAGGTCTCGGTTCGATTCCTGGTCAGGGCACATGCCTGGATTGTGGGCTCCATCCCCAGTGTGGGGTGTTCAGGAGACAGCCAATCAATGATTCTCTCTCATCATTGATGTTTCTATCTCTCTCCCTCTCCCTTCCTCTCTGAAATCAATAAAAATATATTAAATAAAAAGAAAATAAAGTAGGGAGTAGGGTCTATTCAAGGGGAAAAAAATCAGTAGAAACTGTCCCTAAAAAGACATGATGGCAGATATAGTAGACAATGGTTTTAAAACAACCACCTTAAAGATAGTTAAAGAACTAAAGAAGATGTGGATAAAGTAAAAAAAAAAGATAAACAAAATGAAAATATTAATAAAAGGGCAAAAAAACCCTAAAAATAAACCAAAAACAAAATCTGGAGCTGAAAATACAGTAATTGAAATGAAAACCTGACTATTAGCATTCAAAGGCAAATATGAGCAGTCAGAATAAAGAATCACTGTATTTTATGACAGGACAATAGAAGTTAATGAGACTGGAAAAAAAGATTATAGAAAAGTTAGCAGAGTCTGCAAGATCTGTTGTACACCATTAAATGAACCAATACATGAATTGTTACAATCTCTGAAGGAGAAGAGAGAAAGGAACAGAGAAAATATCTGAAGACATAATGACTGAAAACTTCCTAAGTTTGATGAAAGACATGAATATAAACCAGCCGTGGGCAAACTACGGCCCGGATCTGGCCCGTTTGAAATGAATAAAACTAAAAAAAAAAAAAGACCGTACCCTTTTATGGAATGATGTTTACTTTGAATTTATATTAGTTCAATTTATATTAGTTCACATAAACACTCCATCCATGCTTTTGTTCCGGCCCTCCAGTCCAGTTTAAGAACCCATTGTGGCCCTCGAGTCAAAAAGTTTGCCCGCCCCTGATATAAACATTGAAGAAGTTCAATGAATTCCAACTAAGTTGAATTCAAAGAGACCCACATGGAGACACATTTTAAACAAATTTTCAAAGAGAGAATTTTAAAAGCACTAATAGAGAAGTGACCTGTCACATACAAGGGGTCCACAATAAATATCCGATCATAAACTTTGAAGGCCAGAAGGCAGTGTACCCATATATTCAGTGTTTTAAAAAAACACCTGTCAACCAAGAATCCTATATCCAGTAAAACTGTTCTTCAAAACTGAGGGGAAACTTGATAAATTCTTAAGATAGACTAAAGCTGAGAACACTAGATCCTACTTCATGGACACTAGGTCTGCCCTACAAGAAAAGATCAAGGGAGTCCTGCAAGGTGAAATGAAAAAGACAATAGATAGTTATTGCTTTGTATCATTTGCTAAAAAGGGTTACACAAGAGAACTATGAACAATTGTTCCCAACAAATTGGATAACCTAGATGAAATGGACAAAATCCTAGAAACACAAAATCTACCAAGACTGAATCCTGAATAACTGGAAAACATGAAAACCTATTAAGTAAAGAGACTGAATCATTAACCAAAGTCTTCCCCAAAACAGAAGTCTTAGAACTGATGACTTCACTGGTGAATTCCACCTAACATTTAAAGAGGGACTAGTAATAACCCATTAGGATTGCTACGTCAAAAAAACAAACCAACGAGAATGTAAAGGATGTGGAAAAATTGGAACCCTTGCGCATGGTTGGTACAGCAGTTGTGGGAAACAACATGTCAGTTCCTCAAACAAGTCTACTTCTGGGTATATAGGCATGTCTTAGAGATTCTGTAGATTCACATCCAAACCACCACAAATAAGTGAAGATCTCAACAAAGCAAGTTACACGTATTTTTGGTTTCCAAGTGCACATAAAAGTTATGTTTACATCATACTGTAGTTTTTTAAGAGTGCAACAGCATTATGCCTAATATAATAAATACACACCTTGATTAAAAAATACTTTACTGCTTAGTCCTAGCTGGTTTGGCTCAGTGGATAGAGTGTCGGCCTGCAGACTGAAGGGTCCCGAAAGTGATTCCAGTCAAGGGCACATGCCCAGGTTGCTAGATCCTCAATAGGGGGCATATAGGAGGCAGCCTATCAATGATTCTTTCTCATCAATGATGCTTCTCTCTCTTTCTCTCCCTCTCCCTTCCTGTCTGAAATCAATAAAAAATATATTTAAAGGTAAATAAATAAATAAATAATTTTTACTGCTTAAAAAACTCTGACCATCATCTAAGCTTTCACCAGGTTGAAATATTTCACTGGTGGATGGTCTTGCTTTGATGTTGATGGCTGCTGATTGATCAGGGCGGTGTTTCCTGAAGGTTGGGGTGGCTGGCAATTTCTTAAAATAAGACAACAATGAAGTTAGCCCCACAATTGACTCTTCCTTTCACAAATGATTTCTCTGTAGCATGCAATACTATTTGATAGCATTTTACTCACAGTGAAAGTTCTTTTAAAATTGTAGTCAATCCTCTCAAGCTCTGCCTCCACTTTATTAACTAAGTTTATGTAATTTTTTTGTTTACTTGTTTATTTGAGCCAAACTGTCGACAACTGCCAGGAAACAAAATCCCAAGGCACTGAGATAATGCTCCCAAGTTTATGTAATTTTATATATCCTTGCTTGTCATTTCAACAATATTCACAGCATATTCAGCAGGAATAGATTTCATCTCTAGAAAACACTTTGGTCATCTGTAAGAAATAACTCCTCATCTGTTAAAGTTTTATGAGATTACAGCAATTTAGTCACATATTCAGGCTCCACTTCTAATTATAATTTTCTTTCTATTTTTACCACATCTGCAGTTACTTCTTCCACTGAAGTCTTGAACCCCTCCAAGTCATCTATGAGAATTAGAATCAACATTCCAGTCTCCTGTTAATGTTGATATTTTTACCTCGTCCTATGAATCACAGAAGTTCTGAATCTAGAATAGTAGCTCCTTTACAGAAGGTTTTCAATTTACTTTGCCCAAATCCATAAGAGGAATCACTAGTTACGACAGCTAGAGCCTCATGAAATTTATTTCTTACAATAAGACTTAAAGGTCAAAATTACTCCTTGATACATGGACTAAAGAATGGATGTTGTGTTAGCAGCATGAAAACAACATTAATCTCATTGTACATCTCCATCACAGCTCTTGGGTGATCAGATGCATTGTCAATGAGCAGTAATATTTTGAAAGGGATCTTTTGTGCTGAGCAGATCTTAACAGTAGGCTTAAAATATTCAGTAAACCATATTGTAAACAGATGTGCTGTTATCCAGCTTTGTTGTTCCATTTATAGGGCACAGGCAGAGTATATTTAGCACAATTCTTAAGGGCCATAGGATTTTCAGAATGGTAAATGAGTATTGGCTTCAACTTAAAGTCACCAGGGCATTAGTTCCTAACTCTGAAGCTTTGAGACCAGGCATTGAGTTCTCCTTCCTAGCTTTGAAAATCCTGGATGGCATTTTATTCCAATATAAAGCTGTTCCATCTACACTAAAAATCTGCAAATCTGTTGTTTAGTGTAATCACCTTTATTATCTCAGCTAGATCTTCTGGATAACTTGGTATAGCTTCTACATCAACACTTGCTGCTTCACTTTGCACTTTTATGTTATGGAGATGGTTTCTTTCCTTAAATCTTATGAACCAACCTCTGCTAACTTCCAACTTTTCTTTTGCTGTCTTCTCACCTTTTTCAGCCTTCAAAGGACTAAACATCATCCTTGTTCTGGATTAGGCATTGTTTAAAGAACTGTTGTGGCTAAATTGATCTTCTATCCAGAACACTAAAAATTTCTCCATATCAATAATAAGGGTGTTTTGCTTTCTTAACCTTTGTGTGTTCATTTTTCCTTCAAGAACGTTTCTTTTGCATTTAAACTTAGCTGTTTGGCACAAGAGGCCTATCTTGGCTTTCAACACATCTTCCTGACGAAGCTTAATCACTTCTAGCTTTTGATTTAAAGTGAGAGACATCTGATTCTTCCTTTCACTTGAACATTTAGAGGCTATGATAGGATTAATAATGGACCAAACATTCCCATTAAAGGCAGAGATTGACTGACTAAATATAAAAGAACCAATAACATTCTTTTTACAAGAGATGAATGGACTTTAAAGATGCAAAGCAGTTGAAAGATAAATGACAGTAAAAATAAGTATAATACCAATGCTAATTATAAGAAAGCTAGTGTGGTAACGTTAATAAACGAAAAAGTAATCTTTAAATAAGAATTATTAGCAGACATAATGGACATTTCATAATGAAAGAGTCAATTCACCAAGAAGACCTAACAATTCTAAATGCATATGCACCCTAATAAAAGGGTTTTAAAACATAAGAACAACAACAGAGCTTGAGAGAGAGATACACAAATCAAAAATCATAGTTGGATACATTAACACTCCTTTCTCAGTAACTGACAGATGAGGCATAAGTAGTCATTCACTTCTCTCTGACTGGTGAGTTTGCTCCTAGAAGAAAAAGGCAGAAGACTTGATCTAATCTTCTTGTCAACATAATAACGACATCTTTTGTAAATATAATAATGACATTTACTAGGAAGAGAAATATATCTATATATATATATAGATATAAATGTATTTCAGAGAGGAAGGGTGAGGGAGAGATAGAAACATCAATAATGAGAGAGAATCATCCATTGATTGCCTCCTGTATGCCCCCTACTGGGCATCAATCCCACAACCTAGGCATGTGCCCTGACCAGGAATCGAACTGTCGACCTCCTAGTTCATAGGTAGACCCTCAACCTCTGAGTCCACCACCTGGGCAGGAAGCAAAGCTTTATATATAGAAAATATTAGTTAAAGGATGCTCCTTGTTAAGTATTTCTGTATTATATACTAGAGGCCCAGTGCATGAAATTCATGCACAGAGAGGGTCTCTAGGCCTTACCTGTGGTCAGGACTGATCTTTCCTGGCTGCCAGCAGCCAGGCCCGCCCCTACCGCCACTGCCACTGGTCACCCTCTGTGTATGGGGTGACCGGTAGGGTGATTGGGGCCCTGGAGCCACCAGGGTCCACCACCACCCACCCCCGGTTCCCAGTTCCTCATTGGGCGATCAGAGCCTATTGGCCAGGGGGGAGAGACTAAGAGATTGGCCAGCAGGCCCCAAGTGATGATCAGGGCCTGTGGGTTGGGGGCAGCTCCTGCATTGGTGGTCAGTGTGTATTAGCCGACTGGTCATTCCGCCGTTGGGTTGATTTGCATATTACGCTTCTATATATATAGATTTTGTAAGTAAATACAGAATGTAGATTTATGAGGCATGGGTCCCTGGAGTCGGTCACATAAGCTATACCACTCCCTGGGAGTATTAATGGAGATGTTTTATAACTCAAATGCGCCTCTTCTATGTGAAATATTCTGTGGACCTTAGAGTATGTATATATCCAATAAAGGAAGATAGCAGTGGAGCTGGAGTCAATGTCTCTGACTTCTTGTCTGAGCTTCTTCACTGCCCCTTATCTTTGAGATTAATAAGAAAGATTGAGAGTAGGCAAGTTCTCTGATATTTGTCAGTTTGACCTGCAACTTAAGCCCTTGTGTTAACATAATAGAAAAAAGAAACAAGGAAAAATTCACTATGAAATGTTTGAGAAGACTCAACCAACTTAAACTAATTGACATTTATAGAATACTACATCCAGCAACTGAAGAGGGCACATTATTTTAGATAGTCATGAGAAATTCAGCAAGATAAATGATAAAATGGGCCATAAAACAAGTTTATACATTAAAAAGTACTGAAATCATACATTTATTCTCTTATCACAATGGATTTAAATTAAAAATCAAGAGGAACACAACATTTTTTAAAAAGTTAACACACTTCTAAATAATCTATGAGTAAGATGAGAATTTAAAATATTTTAAACTGAATTATAATAAAGACAATATATCAAAATTATTTGTGGGGTGCTATTAAAGCACTGTTTACAGGGAAATTTATAGCTTTAAGTGGTTACATTTGAACAGGAGATCTAAAATCAATCACCTAATTTTTTATGTAGGTAAAGAAGCTAATAAAAGAAAAGCAAATTAAACCTAAAGTAAATCAAAGAGAGATAACAATAAAGGTAAGAGTAGAAATCAATAAACAGGAAAACAAACATGCAAGAAAAAACTAACAAAGCCAAAATTTGGTGTTTTGAAATGATAAATAAAATTCATAACCCCCTAGCAAGATTGTCCAAGAAAAAGAGGGAAAGTAAACATTTCCAATATCAAAATTAGAGGTGATAGTTAGTTGTACATGCTGTGAATGTGCTAATGTCACTAAACTGTTCACTTTAAAATAGTTACTTTTATGAAATATCACCTTAATAAATTAGCTTTTAAAATTAAAAAAAAAACACTTAAAAATCCCACATCAGAAATAAAACAGAGGGCATCTCTATACATATTAATATACTTTTGGTTATAATAATGTATTTAAACCAATCTGTCAAAATGGCAAGGTCACCATGTCATGTTACAATGATCTGAGAGACTAGAAACTGAGCACTGATTAGAGAGAATGTATTGACAATGTGATCATAATCCCAAATATCCTGGTCATAAATATTATACAAATACCAGTAACTGGAAGTACAACTGCTTAATTTCTTAAAATCTAGTGGTCCTTGAGGGGGATGTCTTGAAATAAAGCCCAACTCATGAATTTATTATCATCAGCTTTTTGTTACAGCTATATAGAAAAAGCCCCTATTTTTCCTACTAGAATATATGCTTTCCTTAAGGCAAAAGATGATGCCTTGCTTATGTTAACTTTTCAGAATAGGAGTCAGTATATGACCCCTCTTAATTCAGATGCCAATTGAAACTGTACTCATGTAACTATGGCCAGTGTATAAATTTAAAGGCACAGTGGTCAAATAATTTGGACTCTGGAATCTGCCAGACCTATATTTACTCAGTTTGGTCCCCTACTGACCAACTGTATGAACTTTCCTCTTTAGAGGCAAGTTTCCTCACTTGCAAAATGGGGATCAAGATAATTTCCAGGACACAGCATGTAAGGATGGTAAAGATAAAGGTAGAAGCTAACAGTAATTGTGTTCTTACATTTGCCCAGCATTTTGCCATGTGCATAATAAGAATTCTCATTTAATAATTTAACAATTCAAACAGGTTACTGTTATTCTCAATTTACAAATGAGAAAACTGATAATTAGAAACTTGTCCAAAGTCCTATGATGAATAGGTTAGGATTTGAAAACAAGCCTGTGGTTTACCAACCACAGAACTTGAACATAATAAATGCTCAATAAATAGAATCTATTAAAATTCTTTCTCAACTACTAAATTAATCTAAATTATGATTAGAAGAAAAGCAAAGGGGGCTAGAGCCATTTTCTCTTTTAAAAAAGTTAAAATTAGCCCTAGCTGGTTTGGCTCAGTGGGTAGAGCATCAGCCTGTGGGCTGAAGGGTCCCTGGTTCAATTCCAGTCAAAGGCACGTACCTCAGGTTGCAGCCTCCTCCCTGGTCTTGGTGCGTGCAGGAGGCAACCAATCAGTGTG
>NW_006290686.1:1056526-1057376 GCF_000327345.1 Myotis davidii
GCCAAAATAACTTCATCCTTACTTTCGGATTCACAGTACACTTCTTTCGGTAACTTTCTTTTTGCCATTTTGGAGTATTATTTTGAAATATCTTAACAAGCGAGAATACCTAATTACAGTTAAACGTAATTTGTAAAGCTTTATTTGAAATTCTGCGAAGTATCTCCAAAGCTTGTCGATATCTTCACCCTCAAAAGGCAACTGCCTGGCCATGGTGTTTTGCATGGTGAGTGTGGAACAACCGCATTTGTTTATATTGAGTTTCAATATCTCCGATTTGTCAGGGCAATGTTTTGGTTCGTGACAAGGTCGCTTAGACACTTAAGAGCTTTCAGAGAAATTATGAACTGATACATGAATGAATAGAGTTAAGATTCGTACGGTTCCTTGCTGTGGTGGCTGAGAGCAGACATACGACTGGAACAGTAAAAAAACTTTGGTGGCTGAGAGTAGACAAACGACCACAAAGGGTTAAAACCTCTCAAGAGGACCTTTCCCCCCACCTTTTGTAACAGGTAGGGTGTTCTTCCTGTCTGTGGCTCCTGTGGTTGTGAAGTGTGATGCCTGCACAGTGGTCATCCCTTCCATGTCGGCCTGTTCTGACTGCTAACATTGTCTTCATCATCACAGTTCTGTGCAGATGTGTTAGGTGTGGACACACCTTTGTCCCTTGGTGTAAGTTTTCCTTCTGTGCTTGTGAATCTGCTTTTATCAACGCTAGAAATCCTCAGCCAGTGCTTCTTCAACATTGTATCGTTTTCTTTGCTCTTTTTGCCAGAGATCCCGAGTAAACAAATGTGCCATCTCATTTTACTCCCTACGTCTTTCGTCTCTATATGTTAACTCTCAG
>NW_006290686.1:1057976-1060088 GCF_000327345.1 Myotis davidii
CTGTCAGGGCATGTGCCCGGGTTGTGGGCTCTGTCCCCAGTAGGGGGCATGTAGCAGCCAATCGATGAGTCTCATCATTGATGTTTCTGTCTGTCTCTCTTCCCTCCCTCTCTTACCCTGGGCCCCTAGTCTCTATATATAAAAGTCTAAGTGATTGAACGACCGAACGACTGAAACGACTGGTTGCTATGACATGCACTGATCACCAGGGGGCAGACGCTCAACACAGGAACTGCCCCTGGTGGTCAGTGAGCTCCCACAGTGGAAGCGTTGCTCAGTTGACATATGGGCGGCAGACGCAGGGCTCACAGCTGGCCACCGCAGCCCAGAGACCTGACATATGGGCGGCAGATGCAGGGCTCACAGCTGGCCGCCGCAGCCCAGAGACTGCAGCAGACAAGCCTACTGAGCGGCTGCAGCGGCAGGCACAGCGGGGCCAGGATGAGCAGGAGCAGCAGGCAGCACTGGACTGCCAGTTTTGGCCAGATCCCCACAGGCTATGCCAAAGGACCCCACTGGTGCATGAATCCATGCACGTGGCCTCTGGTATATTTATAAATGTGGTGGTTAATAATTTTAGTTTATTCTCATGCTTGGCTGCTTTAAGTTTTTTAAATAATGATGTAGTAATGTTCTTAATTATGCCTTTTAGAAATCTGGCTATCTGGATAACAAAGCTATTCATGAGATACCGCAATCCTTCTGGTAATGGCTGGAGGAAATAAACACCTGTCTGAGTTCTGACTTTTTAACAGTCACCTTACAAGCATACAAAAACATGTGTTCACTGATGAGAGATTGAAGCACAAAGAAGAAGAGGCTGAAGACTATGTTCCAGGGATATAATCTATACATGATAAATATTGGTTGGTAGAGGTGGGGAGGAAAAAAATGAGGGAAGAGCAAGAAGAGGAGAATATGGGATTTCAAAAAGATAGCCACACACAGAATCCTGAGATGGGAAGGGGAAGCTAAGTAGTTTGGTTAGAATGCAGATTTTGTGCAAGTAAAGCAGTACATGCCTAGAGAGGTGTGGTCAAACACTTACCTCAACCCGTTGTGGAACAACCTCTTGTAGTCAACATTTATTATACTGATATTTTCTTTTTTCAGTTCAGCAACGGGATCTAACCGGCCCACATGCTGAAAATTAGGAGCTTTCCACCTCACATAGTCCCTATCAAAACCAGGCAACCAATAAACCTGTAAGAAGAAACAGGACATTTTTCAGTGAACCATCAGCTGTCGAGGTACAAACAGTTCCCTGTACAATAGATGAAGCCCCATTCTAGCACTGGTGGCAGTCTATAGGGAGCAGAGGGAGATTCTAGCCTTTGGCCTGATATAGTCTGATAAATTCTTACAATGGGGCTTTCACCAGGGTTGTTCTGCAGTTGAGTTTTCTCAGGTAATATAATGGGTCAAGGGCCCATTGTGTCACACTAGCCAAAGTGGATGAGGGGCTGGCAGGTGTGGATGAAAGGTGGGAACCATAAATATCTCCTCTGGCTGATGATGCTAAACATCTTCCTTGAGAGGGCTCATTATGACTCATCTGTGCAAACAGTTCCATTGGTAAAAAGACCCATTTTCCCCGACTCATAGCACTCTTCTATATTCTGAGAATTTAAGAGATTTGGAATAATTGACTACCCCAATGCAGAGGGTTCCTTCTGAAAAACATGATGAACAAATCTATGCTCAAGTAAGACCCAGCTTATTCATTATTAATTGAAACCAAGTCCTCAATGCATTAGTGTACCCAGGCCCTTTCTAATAGTTCTACTTTGGTGCATGGTACAGGTCACATCAGATGGTCATTACACTGCTGATATTTCGTTTGGTTTGGAATAGCGACAAACCTCAATGTTTCTCCCCAGTGAAATAAATATAAGTGAGTCATTCTTAGGTTGCTTCATGTAATGTATAAGCAATAATTTCCATTTCTAAAGGGAGAAAATTTATTTAAGGATCCCAGAAAAGATCTGTAAGATAGGGTAAGTTCAACTGCTATACTCTTGGGACATGCTATCCACCTCCCAACCTCTACCATAAATACTGAGATAGACATACCAAATGTTGCTCAATTTTAGATTTAAGAATCACATCTAC